>NC_051042.1:25077169-25354669 GCF_904848185.1 Acanthopagrus latus
AACATCTGTAATTCTTTTTGTAGTTCAGACATACACAAGCATGCACATCCAAGTTTATAATATGTAAACACTTCAATGAATCACTTATATATACACAACACAGCAACTCCAAATCCTTCAAATTTATGGGGGAACCAGCAGACTGAGAACAACCATAACAATATATTGCAGACCAAGTTTGTATAGCCTTCAAGTGTCTTCAAGCGCAACACATCAATTACAGCTGACATTGTGTAGCTATTCCATCACTAAGGTGTTATTTTGTCACATAAAAAGCGCTGATGGTTGAGACGTTCATCTAAATACAAATAATCTTTGCTGAAGTTATGGAATAGTAACTGTAAAGTATTCTGTTCTTGAGCTATTTTCTTAATTCAGTCCTGCAACATCTTACGACCAATAAAAGCGTATAAACCAAGGACAAACAAACACTTAATGTAACTTAACAACAATAACACACTGTGGTCTGTGGTCGGTTCATTATAGGGTTAACAGTAGCCTACGAACATTAGAGGCTGAATTGATCCTTTTGTGCTCCTGTTTCCCGAGTTTCCATTCAGCTGTGGATGGCCCGTGCAGCAGAGGCACCATCAGCACTAATAGAGAACATGGGTAATAAACCCCTGCAGGGATGTTACTGCTTCTTACAACAATGTTTAACACACCTAACAGCCAGGGCAAACCTTGCAATTACAATTTAACTATATATTGGCTAAACCAGGGAGTCTGAAGAGCCTCCTGTTGTTCATGTTTTTAGTCCAGTCTTTTTCTTGCACATCTCATATAATAAAGGGATATGCAGCCCCTTAGACCTTAATTGGAGCAGTTTTGCATGGCTGGAACAAGAGCTTGCACATTTGATGGATTGCATTCAGGACGTTTTAGCTCAGCGATGCATAGGGCTAGGTACCAAACTTCTTTCGGTGCCAAGTTTCGGTCCCCAGAGGTTAATCACGTTATCAAGATCTGATAATGCTGCCGGTAATTGGCTGTAACGTTACACATGACAGTGGCATGCAGGAAAACTACATACGTGGTTACCAGAGATGTTTTATGGTTACGCCCACAGACAGGGTTCACGTGTATCTGTGTTGTGAACTGTAGTTGTGTGTGTTGTCGAACCGGTTAAAAAATGCCACCAAGGTCAAAAGCATGGCTCCATTTTAGCAAGATTGATACCAATCGTGCAATGCAATATATGCAAAAAAGTCATCATTGCTATGGCTGGCAACACGGCAAATTTGTTGAAGCACCTGACCATTTACCGAATCACTTTTTGTTAGAATTAATATTATAAAATTGGTATCGAAAAACTATCATTCAGGAACCGAAGGTGTCGAAGTGAAGGTATCGGTAATGGTACTGGTATCAAAAATTTTTGATTGATACCCAGCCCTAGCAAGTCAACATAAAAATGACTGCTGAGAACACAAACCTAAAAATGTGTGGATGGAAAAAATACTCTTCATGACATCATGCAGCTCATTGTACTTCTTCATGAGTGAATGAAATATTAGGAAGAACAGGAAATTACACTACATTTACAAGAGGATGAACACTGTGACATACATTTTTGTATTGATGAATAAAAACTGCAGTTAAATTCACCGGAGAGGTAGGTGACCTTGAACATGAAAGTAAGCATTCTTTTGGATATAGCTCTGAATATAAGTCACATATACTTCAAAAAAACAAACAAACCTGCCTTTTAATATTTTCTGCTTGAAAAATTACCACTAGTTCATAGATACATAAAGGAATCATTCAATTTGGAAATGAACTGACTGTTTCATCTTGGCTATTTTCAGAATCTCTGCAATTGATAAAGAATGAAAGACTTCAAAAAGCACAGAAAGTGCCCTGCAGAGCTGTATAAAGCTCACAGTGAAACATGCAAACTTTAATTAAAGATCCCTGATCATATATTTTTATGGTCTGTATATTTTTAATGATGCATTATTTTACTGGGTTTTTGTGAACTTCATTATTGTAGCTATCACACAATGACATTACAATCTCTTCGAGTCAATACATGTCAAATCGTGCAGCTTTGTATATCTTCATGTTTTGGCTATGCACTTAATGCTGTAAGTGCCACATGTGCGAATAAATGATGCTTTTATACATTTTCTACTACTTGACTGAGAAGACCTTGAGAAGTCTGTATGCCTACCTTGAGATAGTCTCCATCTTGCAATGAAAAGCTCTCAGCTTTCAGCCTGATTCCTTTGCCCTTTTCAGTAGTGATGCGGTAGATGCACTCATGGTTGTTATCGTAGTTGGATGGGAAGTTAGGAGACAGGAGAACGCCTTCTGGTCCTAGTGAGGAGGCTCCACACTCCGCTACAGCAACAGAGAGCAAAGGGGGCCGGGATAGTGTGGATCAAAATCACAGAATTTCTACCTAATTATCTTCGAGCAGTCAGAATATCTGGGTTGCCTTGTGTAAAAAAAGACAGGAGAAGTCAGAAAAAAGAGAGATTACAGAGAAAAGTATAACCACTTTAACTCGGCGGGCATGACAACAATAATGATGATGATAATGATAATAATAATGAGCTATTCAGTGTAATATAGCTTGAAAGCAATTGTTTGAAATGTGCTTTGAATAAGACAATAAGAACAAATATATTTAAAACGAAACAGTAAATCACAGAAATGTAATCACGATGTAAAGATGTGGCACAAAATGAAGTCTGGATTAGTTTGTCAGAAAATAGAATTCATACAAATTATCTAGCAGGTATAGTGGCTATCAAAGTTTAGAAAGTGGCTCTTTTTGCAAATAGAGTGTTGTCAAGTGTAAATGAGGAGAGGAGAAAGGAAAAGAGAGACGAGCAGGCTTTTAACTCCCACTGAGGAGGACCACCACTACTTGGTCAGGAGGGAGAGGAAATGGAAGTAATGAGACAGACAAGAGAGGTGCGTGTGTGGAACAACATGGTAGTCACTGAGAAAATAAAACTAAACAAAACACAAGATGCAACGAATCTGACACTATCTAAAATTCTAAACAGCATTTTTGTAAATGTTCTGTTGTTTTCAAAGCAGATTATGGCAGGAGATAAGGAGCATGGATCTTTGAAGAGTAAAGACAGCTCTATAGAGTGTAAGAGAGAGAATAGAGGATAAAGGGGGAAACGAAAGGGATAAACAGAGCTGAAGGAGGAAGAAAAGAAAAGAAGATTCCTGAAGAACCAAGACAGACAAGGGCCTTTGGAAAATATGCAGACAGAAATTAGAAAAGGGAAACTGGGAGTAACAAAAGACACAGTATTAACACTTTTCATATAGCAGCTAATGCCCTAATTATTTACCCAAGGACTGTCTAAATACAGAGGGAGAGGAGGAGAAACAGTTAGAAAGTGCTAGGGACATTTGAAAAAAGAGAGGGAGAGGGATGAACCCAGTGAGCACTGCCAGCTGCTGTTGCTCAGTTTCCTCTTAGTCAGGCCTGATCTTTTGACAGATAATGCCATTATAGCATTTTCAGTATGCTCTTTTTAGGGCTTGAAAATTACCAGCAGTCACCAGTCAGACTGTCAGAAATTATCAGCAACATCCAAGGCAACACTGATACTCTTCAAATACTAGCAAATTACAGCCTGATTACAGCCAAATCCTTGCAAATAAAACCAAAAGACACCCAGTCAAATTGTAGTAAATTACCATTGTGGCAGCAGTAAAACACTGGTGAGTTACAACCAGGAAAATGCTGATATTTAGCTCAAGGCTTATTAATATGGTGAGGAAGGTAATTTGAAAGCTCTATTTTACAAGCCGCCAGATATTTTCACTCAAATAAACCAATCCAAAGCTATAAATATTGAGGGCAGAAATACTTTTAAAAGGCTCATTATTACGTTGCTATATACAATGTTATGTAAGACAGCAATGTGGGTTAAGAAAGGTTTATTAGAATATTCAAGAATAATAATGTAAAAACAATATAATATATAATAATAATATAATGCTCAAATGTCTGAAACTATTCTCTAAATGAGTAAAAAAAAATTTTTAAAAATCATCTATTTCGGTTTGTGTTTTGCAGTGTCAATCATCTTACATTTCTACTGAGACACCATTCACTAAGTCCCTCTGACTTCTTCACTGTCTTACCTATACATCGCGGGAGTATGTTGCTCCAGACTCGCCTGCCGCCTCCCAGACAAGTGATCTTGCTGTCTCCCTCAAGTCGGTAGCCATGGAAACAAGAGAAGGCCAGTGAGTCGCCAACTCGAAATCTGAATCCCATCCGCCTGCTGTATGCCGGAACACCGGGATCCTCACATGGCTCCAAGTCGTATTCTATACACCCAGGAGAGATAAGCAACATTGTTTAGAAGTCACTGCAAAAGGATTAAAGTGGTACGAAATGTACAGGAACTGAGTGAGTACTGTAAACATAACCTTGACTAAAGAATTCAAAAAATGATGTACATATAAGTCCACTGCCATGAATTCCAAACTAGGTTGATGGTGTGATTGTTTAATAGTCAAATTGTAATCATATTAACAGAACTGACTACCAACCTAAATGCAGTACCTATGCAATTTCAGATTTCAGAAGGTTATGCGCAATATTGATCAATATTTGATGTTCCGACATCTTTGTAACTGAGTTTGCTACTGTACAACACACGCATGTGGCAGGAGCTAAATATGATCATACTGGAGAGAAGAAAGTAACATCCACTCCAGTACTGCATAAAGGTAACAACTGCAGCCTCTCAATATAGAGGAATTAACATATGTGATGTCATTAAGATTACTTTTAAATAACATTGTTAAATGTAACTGATTTAATATTAATTTATTAAACTAGCTCATTAATTTCAATGGCTAAGAATGCTGAAGAAAAAAACAGGAATGTATTTTGTTTGTAGATGGGTTATCCTTGGAGCATTTGTCTCATACATATTATCAAGTGTAGAGAGCTGCAGCCTTGTACAGTAGTCCACTGACTCAGGTGAGGTTTATGCTTTATTTGAAATGTTTTTCATTAGTATTTTCTTTTTTCATAGGACAAAAGACTGTAAAGCTGAAGACTAACTGGTTTGTTTAGTAAATGTATGTCTGGTCATCGACCCCACCTCTGTGAAAGAGCAGTGCATAGTGACAGTGCAAACTGTTCTAAGAGTGCTGTATCTTAATGCTAATTTAGATGTTATCTATGGTCCGAGACAATGTTTATAATGTTAAGCTGTCTATAAGGTATAAAAAGAGATACAATTGGGTTTTACAACTTGTATGTCAGTTAAAGTTTAGCCTTCAGACTATAAACTTGTCTTCGTTATCTTCACAGTTTCAGTAATGACTGTACTGCTCTGTGCCTTTGTTAGAACATAAGAATACAACTATAGTAGACAACCAGTTCTGTTGTCTATGACATCTATTGATTCTGTTTATGTAGATATGAATGACTTTGCCAAATGTATGCTTGAAAAGGCTGCTGTGCAAATAAAATCAAGCCATTTAAGATGGATTTACTATCACATCCATGTTCACAAAAAACAGTTCTCTTTCAGTGTCCTTACCTGAGAAAGTAATATTAAAGCCTTCATAACTCATGGAAAAATCCGAGATGAAACGTAGCTGAGCGCTGAAGTTCCCATAGAGCCCTGCTTTGACACTAGGGGGCAGCACTGAGCCGGTCAGTCGCGCTACTGGAACCTGAAAATTGCCGTCTTCAATGATGGAAAGGTAGTCATGGTTCTCTTCCAGATGGAAGGTGTGGAAAACCAGATGGACTCCTGGAAATCCATGGATGAATGAAATGAATGGATGGACAAGTGGACGCATGAATGCATGGATGGATACATGGTACAAGAGTGTTAGTTAAAGACACAAAGATGGCAACAGACAGACGGTAAAAAAAACAGGAAACAGATACACACATCGGGTAACATACTGAGCGCGACAGTCTTCAAAACGTGCCAAATCAAATATCCATTTTTATTAACTTATGGAAGGAGGACTTTTTTTTTTAAATAAATGCATTCAATAATGTATGTACAATACACGCATGATCTTACCTTTCCCATGAGACACCTCTATAGTCCAGGTGCAGTTCAGAGAATTTGGGTAGAAGTCAGGAAAGCCAGGAGACAGAATTGTCCCTGTTTTACCATAGACATAGCCTCCACAAAGAGCTACAGAGAGAAAGGGAGAGACAGAGATGAGTGTGGGAAAACATTTGCTTTTTTTCAATTTTCCCATTGTACAAACTTTTTACACTTACCTAAAGACAAAGACCTGCACAAATTCTGAAAAGTTACTACTTGAAGTCAGTCAAGATGTCACCGCAAAATACTGTAACAATTTCTTTAACATTTGTATAATAATTCCTTAGCTCTCCACTGACAGTTCATAGACTGAAACTCAACCACATAGGAAGGAAAATTGAGAAGAAACAGCCATCGTTTCAGAATGACATCTTCATTGGTTGACTTTTTATGCCTCAACAAACTAAATAAACAAACTCTTCACTTTCATGAATGAATAACCACACTGAAGTTATCGTTGATCGCTGATGACTGACAGCTATGGACTACTATTCTCTGACCATTGCCTATATACAAAAGGCAACCCCACTAGAGAGCACAGTTAAGTGGCATGTACCATTAGAGTTAAGAGTTGTTGTATGTGATATGTGGGGATGAAATGAAAACGAAGTATGCTATTGCTCAGTGCACTACAAGTATGTTTAAATGTCCCATTTCCTAAGTTCTTATCAACCTAGCTCAGTTAGGCGAACCCAAGACACTTGGTTAAATTTCTGGCGGCAGTGTTACATACGGTTTTTAAACACAGTTTTCTAAGCTTAGCATCCTTGGTTTGTCGGCCAACACTGCAACACTCCAACATTGTATGCATATGAGGCCGAACAAAGCTAAGTCACGGACATGTGGTGCAGAGACCAGGAGCCTTTTAAACCTCGCACAGAGAAGTATGACAGCGGCGGTGACATAATAAACAACAGCTTCCATACAACAACACTGGGGGGACACACTGCCTCAGATTTGTAAATACCAATGCGATGGTCCATCATGATGTTTCACTGTAGAGACCATCATATGCCAGTTTGGCAGACATGGCCCAAACCTACTGAGAGAGCACATCTTAAATGACTCCTTTCAACTGAACTGGAAACAGGCATAACCTCCCACCTATACTATGTGAATAAAAGATGTTATGTAGCACCTAAAAGTAGAAGGTCAAAGATTTACTTTACGGGGCTCTGCTTGACAAATTCCAAAAGACTTGACAAACCTTTATTGATTATGTAGAGGCTAGGCAGTAAATATCCTCCCAACTCTATGCTACTACATCTAGCTTAAGTAAGATGTTAGTAATTACCATATAAAGCAGGCCTGTACCTTGGCAAACATTTATACTGTTAATATATTGATCCTGTTTCTACGTTGGTGTGTTGTTTTGTATCTGTGCACATAAACATCATACTATTTGTGTGATGTTTTGAATAATTAATGTTCAGTCTGTACTGTTTGAATACCAATAAATAAATATTAGGGTTATGGTTGGGCTAACCCTAACCCTAAATGTAACTTCTGCGCCAGAGACAGAAGCCAAGGACAAAGTCCTAAGACATACTTGATCAACAAACAGAAAGAAAGAAACAAAGGCAAAGTGAATTGTTGAGAAAAAGTGAGTGATTGGTGTGTGCAAACAAACTCATTTGGAATAGAGCAGATTGGACAATACTATAGTAACATAATGGAGAGTTAAAGGGGTCCTGAGTGCATTCGAAACTATTCAAGTAAGATAATATATTGACTCTTTGTTTCTCCGTGACTCTGCCTGCATCCCTTTCAATTCTATTCAGCTCAATTCAGTTAAAATTAATTCAATTAAAGTGCATCAAGGTGCTTGACTGGCATGGAAATAAAAGGGTGTGTTTTTTTCGTCTATGAAACAAACACATCCCAGACTATGCACTTGAACAGAGACAATAACGTTTATTCTTCACTGTTAATGTCCCTCCTGTCTGATTGTTGAAGGTTTACATGTATTTTGGTGCAAAAAACTCCCTTTTAGCTCCTAAAATAAACATTACGATTATTCATTTGGTGAAAGGTTCGTAAAATGTTGTTATTTTGACTTTATGAAGACAGATGTTGCAGCTACTCTTATTTCTTTATAGAGCAGCTATTCTGGCATGTGCTTGCAGAGAGCTGCTGTGTGTGCACATCTCCCATTATATCTCTCTGTCCATCAGTGTCTTTCTCTCCATCTCATTCCACCTCATATTTCACCATAGCTGGAGTTAAGTTGAGTAGCTGTGATGAGAGCTCTCTCTCTCAGACTAGGCTGCCTTCTCAGTGTGTTGTGGTAACCAGCGCTATTTTTTCAAACTCCAACATTAGGATGGATTCAGATAAAACTAGGACACTGTCTGACTAAACGACCCTTGTTAACGGGGGTTTTTGTGTGTGTACTCTATTTATTGTGTGTGAAAACGCATACTTTACTATGTATGCATGATGTGTGTGTATGTGTGTGTGCATGTGTGTGAAAAGATAAGACACAGATTGTCAATGTATGTGCGCAAGAAAGCGTGAGATGTATAACAATGCCAGTGAAGAAAAGAATAAGACAGGAGGAAAGGCTGTTTATGACTCAAACAAAATTAGAGAGGCAAATCAAAGTGTGGGGCCTTTTTTTGTTGAGAAAGGCGGCATGCTGAACGAAAAGCCGATACTGAAAGATATGGCTTGTTTTTCAGACAGGGGAAGGTTAATAAAGAAAAGTATACCAAACTTCAGCTACATTCTTCCTCCTCTTCTCTGCGTATTTCTTTATCTTTAATTATATACCTCTTAAAGGATGCCACTTTTTTTACTATAAGGGATACTGTGACTTTGCTCACTTCGAACAAGTTGTTGTCTTGGCACCAACTGCAAGCTTTAAAATGTCACGGTGCCCCTTCAATATTCTCCCTGACACATAAAAGAGCAGCCAGTGTTTTGCATTATCTGTTTAGCTGACCCACAGGAATAAGATGAGCAATTTGGGTCCTACAGACACTGCAGCATTACTTTTAGACACAATATTGTCAAAATAATGAATTGGGGCATCTGTGTGGTTGAAAGAGGTTCGGCCTTTCTGGTTTTAAATGTTAACTCTGCCAATGATACTAATCTGAAGATAAGATTATAGTTACTAATGTATGCATGTATGTGCATGACTTGCTTTGAGCATGGCTAAGGGAGTTTTAAATTTTATTTAATTTCTCCTAATAATTGATGTAAGATGCCCAAGCCCTTTCTGTGTGGACATAGTTATAAGTTTTATCTGTGTTTGTGTGGGTTTGGTCCAGCTTCCTTCCCCTTCTCCAAACATCCCCCCATGTTTAAAAATTGGAATGAAAGTGTCCTCTTGGATTCCCCATATGGTACATGATAAAAGTGCCCTCAAGGGTGCCCTTCCAGCAGACAAAACGTGATCCAATGTGGTCTAGGGTACCCTTCAAGTGTCCTTTCTATGCACTGGTGCCCCACTGCATGCAGCTGGTGCCCTTTAATTTCTTTACCCCAGCCCCTCCAACATCCTGAGTCTGCCACTATCACCAAAATATGGAGGAAGAGAGTAAAGTAACAGGTAAAGGCAATTGTTTTCTTATAAATCAAAAGCCAGTCATGCTTAGACATACTTAATACATTATTCCAGTCCCATGATCTTCTGTAAAGGCGACTTGTGACATATTATATTCTAGTCGAGGTTTACACACTGTTTTAGAAAGTGTCACTCTAAAATAGCACGTCTTGTAACGTAACAGCTGTCTGGTGAAACGACACGCTTGGCTGAAAATTGAAAATGTCACAGTAGCCGTTTAAAACTGCTTACGTTATATGGCCGATATTGTGAGATGGATTGCCTCGGGATGTACTCACTCCCAAGATGAGACATCCTGACTTTGGCTTTTAAACTGGATCCTCCTCAATCTGCAGACTGAATCAGACGCTGTGCATTCATCTCCCATGATAGCATGGGCTGTGGGCAAACTCTGAATGGGAAGCCCTGCGAGTGGCCAGTGAGCATCTGTTTCAGTAGTGCCTGTTGACCCTGATGATTTCATTGAGGCTGGATGGATGGGAACACCTGCAACTCTCTCTCTCTCTTGCCTCTCCTGTTTCTGAGTCTCAGTGTTATTTTAGCCACTTTGTCCTATTCACTCCACTTCTGGTTTTATGCTCACGGAGAGGGGACGTTATGTTCGGGGCCATCTCAAACCAGTTAGTGGGAAAATTAATTGGACTATAAAACCCTTGGGCAACAAATTGATTGCATTGATGTAAGCATATTGCTTAAAAATGCTGCAGTGAGACCATGTTGTTCAGTTACTGTATTTATGTGCAAAATTCATCCCAATGTGAACATATGAAGTTAGTTGATTTGTTTGTAGGGTGACATACTAGTCAGTAACATAACTACTTTACGACACTTCACTATCCCTTAACTTATCTCACACAAAACAACTACACATCTGGCAGCTTTCAAAGGGGAATTTGGAAAACTCATTACCAGTAGACAATGCAAATATGGCGGAGCCAGGGCCAATTACGTGTGATAATGATGCTGCTGCAGTTCTGGGTGCTCGTTGCCTGTTTATTGCCAAAAGTAAGTCTGCCTGACCACCACATAAAGTGGCTTTGATGTACAATACATTCTAATTGATTTTGATGTGTTATTATGAATAATTATTTTTTTTCAGGAGTTTCTTAATAGTTTAGTCCAGTTTTGTATTTTCCAAATAAAACGGAGAATGGGTGTGGTGCAGTGGGGAGGTTTTGTGTTAAAATGACAGATGACTGCCGCCTTTCATTCTCTTTTTGTGGCTCCTTTGAATGCTACCAGCACATGCGTTACATAACTGGGGACTCTGAATTGGCTGAAGGTGTGAGTGTGAATTATGCATGCATCTGTCTATATGTGGTAGCCCTGCGACAGACTCGAAACCTCGCTGCTACATACGATATAATGGAGGGATGGATCTGATGAAAAGAGCTAAATAAAGTAGTTGTGGTCTAAAACACTGTATTGCATGTTCGTATATTTAGTATAAATAAAATTGTTCGATAGGTTTTCAGGGTTTCCCCCAGAAAACATGCTAAGGCTAGTGGTAGGTTGGAAGGGTGCCCCACCAGTGGCGAAACATGTTTTTTTTTTTTTGTGACAGGGGCCTGACAGAGGCAAGCAAGTCACTGATGGCAGTGCCCTGTCGGTAACAGATTCATGATGTAGTAGAATTTAGAGTGGATCCAAACTGCCTTGCATTAATTCAATGTTAAAAGTTAATTGGTGGGCAATTGTGTGCTTTAGGAGTCAGTAAAGACATTGAAAACCACCAATTATGGCTTCAAGCTCCATATTAATCACTGGCTCCAACACTGCAGTGAGTGACAAGCCTACAACATGAAAACAAGCTAACTATTGGATATTTCATTATAATCACTGACATATATTTACATTTGAAACAATGTGACATTGTTTACATTTGCTTCTGCTTGCTGCCGTATTGATGCTGGTGTGATGGTGGAGAGACCCAACATGAGTGTTTAACAGTTAGCACATCTTGCGTATAAGTAGTGCAAGCAGCTTCAATAAAATCTCTGGTCGAGGATCCCTTCATTTCCAGCTGATGGTGGCTGTGACAGACTCGACAAAGCATACCTAAAACTGAAACTTTTACTTTATTAAAACAGCTACCGCCATAGCTTATCTAACGCTGAATTTAATAGCAGCGTTTTACGATTAAACCACTGTGAAATTAGCGCACTATTGTTAATATTTTCACATAGTACAAAACAAACACAAACAAAACTTACTATAACTGGTCAGGCACAGCCATCTGCTGAATTTCTGGTCAACCAACTAATTTTGATTAATTCTGCTGTTTCCCATTGCGGCGCAGACAAGGCTGCTCTGCCACTGCAGCAGACGACGAGCTAACATCCATGCTATATCCATGCTAGCTGCCTCATTGACCCGCAGCTCACGCCGCTGCTCTCCTGGCCAACAGGTGAATCAGCGGGTTCAACGTCACCACCTTTGTTACTGATGTATACAAGCCTATTTTGAGTAAATAAACAATGCTTAGCCTGGCGGTGGTAAATTTAAGTCTGGTGGGCTTATAATACATAGTACACTGGAGGGAAACCTTGGTTTGATACACATTTCAAATGCTCCAAAATACAGGAACAGTAACTTAATTTTCTTAGCTGCTCTGTTTAGTTGGAAAACACACAAACATCCTCTATAAAGCTTACATAATCAACCAGACCACCTGGTTTTTTTTTGTCCAAGATTAAATTCAGATCACTATAACTTAATTTGCCAAGAACAGACTTTAGTTTAGGTGAGCACACTTACCCTCTGTGGCAGCTTGTAAAGAACATTTCCAATGTGTTTTCTGTTTTCTTAATAGAAATGTTATAGGGATACTTTAACTTTCCCTTTTCTCTGTTCCCTGTGTTTACATGACAGATATTAAAGGAGGTGAATGCTGTCATGGTGCTGCTGTGAGAGCTTGGTTATGTTTCTTTTTTCTGTGTCATGGTACTGCTGTGGCAGCCTGGTTGTGTTTCCATTTACAGTGTTTTGCCTTTTCCCCCTGCTTTCTCCCTCACCTGCTCCTTCTGTGTGTGTGTGTGTGTCTGTGGGCGTTGCAGCAGCAGCTGCAGCAGCAGAAGAGTGGCACACCTGAGGAGGACCAACTCATCATCCACAGCCTTTATCTACCTAGTCTGTCTACCACTTCAGCGCTAGATCATTGCGTCTAATACAGTGACTTCATGGACGTGCTAATTCATGTTTTCTAGTATTTACCTTTGTGCTCATACCCTTCTCTTTGTTGCCTTCTACAATGATCACTAGCACCATTTTGCTCTGCCTTCTGCTCACCTGGGTTCCTCCACGCCGGCTTCACTCAATCTTCCTTGCCTACCTCCCTGCCTGCCTGCCAGCCAGCTCCCGAAATCTCGTCCACATGACCCTCCAGCACAGTTTGTTAAATAAATCTTCACTTCACTACTTCCTGTCTCCACTGTCTGCATTTGGGTCCTAAAATATAATCTCAAACGTAACAGAATGCACTCTTTACATAATCAAATAAAATCTTCTGAAATAGGGTATAAAGGACTTCAGGACTTCAATAGTGCTAAAAGGAAAGATTCTCACCATCACAACTGGGAAGAGCGTGACTCCACTGATGATTTTGCTCACAGACAATTGGCTCCTGATCACTCAGTGTGTATCCTAGGTCACATGTAAATGATACACGAGAGCCAATGGAGAAGCTGCTGCCATGGCGACGACCATTGACTGGTATACCGGGATCAAGACAGGAGTCTAACTCCATTCTCACACCTGAGAATCACATGAGACAAGCACAAATACCACAGAGTCAACAGGGTGAGTGTATGTGTGTGTAAGTGATTATAATTTCACCAGCAAAACATTTTCATCAGTCAATAAATCAAACTTACTTTCATATCTGATGCTGAAGCCCGCTGCAGAGCGGCTATTGTCCGTGGTGAACAACAGGAAGAGGACGTTGGATGTGGAAATCAGGAAATGAGGTGCTTGGGTGCCATGGTATTCGCCGATAAGAGGAGACGAGGTGGAGGGGCCATCCCTGATTTCCAGTGTGTCATAGTTGACCTCAGTCTGAAACCTAGACAGACACACACACATTAAAAAAAGCATAATAAATTGACATGCACAAGTCCAACATCTGTGAAAAAATGTTTGTTTGCAATATGCAATGACGTCAAAATAATTAACAAGATTTTTATGCTGGAAGGACTCGATGTTCACTTTGCTCAACCACTGTAAGCACAGAAAATGGAACAATAGCAGACTAATGAGCTATATAGCAATGTGCTAGAACAGGTCGATTTAAACAAAAATCTACTTGCCTATCTAAATAACTCTAACTACTAATTACCCTGTGTCTGCGTTTACTCTAATCTGATTAATTGACTTGTTGACTGTCTGAGCAATTACCTACAGTTGTGGCTGCAGAGCCCTCACAACCTCGGTCAGTTCTTAATACATTGAGTGCTGCTGGGTATAAATTTAACCATCACATATAGCAGGAAGTGATTTAGTAAGAGAACATCATATCAATGAAATTAACTGCCTGGTGGGATAGAAAACAGAGTTGGGATCCACTGACACACCGTCACAATGTGAATATTTAACTAGCAAAGAGAACAATAAACTAGCAACTCAACCAGAATCTTGCAATGCAAATAATAACTCCTACTCAAATGAAATGCCCCACAGGCGATGAAGATAACTTGGCTTTTACATCACTTCCCAAAAAGACACATTTCAGCAATAGCAATTTCAGGCTACAATGCATCTGCGTGTGGCTTGTTTTAAGAGAAAAATGTGCAAAAAGCCAGCATTCATTTCATATTCAATGACTGTCTTAAGCAACAATTATACTAAATCCCAGAGTAACTGACGAGCAACCCTGAGAAAACATCTCTTTATAACTACATAACTAAATCACTGACCTGTCAAAGTGGATCTTCACAGCATGGTCTGGCTGGGCTTCAATCACCCACTGGCAGTTCAGAGAATCTTTATAGAAGGAGGGCCAACCAGGAGACAGCAGAACACCAGTAGGAGCTGTGAGATGGCCTCCACATGGAGCTGCAAGGAAATAAACACACACACACAACCACAGAAAGAGAAATTTAAATTAATCAATTTTCCTTGTAACAGTGTTAGGGCATGAGCACAACATTCACATTACATCGAGTTAGCAGATTCATCATCTGCTCAATTTATTTTAGCACTTTAATCCTTTTCTGAGTTTCGAGACTTCATACATAAACATTTACCTTCAGAAAATGTGCCGTGCCAACTGTAAGCTACAGCAAACAATTTTGAGCTACTCATTTTGAAAGACGCTAAAATAATTATGGCATGTTAATTTATAGAGGAAATCAAGTCCATTTATGTGTCAAATGATGCCAAAAAATGGCTCTTCATTTCCCTGCAGCTCAGAATGCTGCAGGCAGCAAAACCAGCACATCCTGACTCTAATTTACAGCTAACTTAGGGTTCTCAAATCTCAATCATAGCACATTAAAATGGACAAATCAGCTTTAGTTGAGTTTTGATTTCATATCAAGAGCAATAAAAGCTTCATACCTCTGTACTATTTGTAGACTTTTTTGCACACGCGTCATGCTAACATGTAGAGTAAGAAAGCTTGAAAAACTTTGGACATGGAGATCATGATCTGTACATTATCCTTCTACAATATATAATTTGACACTCTTTTACTTTTATACTCTTACCACTTCTCCAGTAGCTGATACCTTTGCGCTTTTGATTGCTCGCATAATTCCAGAATCGAAGTAAGCCAAAAGATAAAAATAATAATAATAATAATCACATTCATCCCAAATGAGAGGGATAATGTTTTCCCATATTTCACATTTAGTAATTTCACATCCCTATTCAATTTGATTGTCGCCTCCATAACATTTATTAACAACAGGCAACATTTGATAGTTTCATTTAGAGAATACAATCAAGATGGAGGGTATACAAGAAAGAGTGCAAATATGCACAGGCCAGCGGTTCCAATTTGGAAGTGTTGAAATAAGGACACATTCAGCATCCCTTTATTATCACTTCCGCATATTAGCTTATCTCCACACTATGGATACTTCTCTGTATATTAGAGTCTGCATAATGAATGTGTCTCCCTGAATACGTTTCAGCAGAACTACAATCTCATTTAAGATTACTGTTGAGGGAGATAGATGCAGGCAAACAGGCTGAATAAGTGTGGGGAGGCTGGAGGCTAAAGCAATTAGAAATGTATAGAGTTTTAAGGTGTATATGCACAATTGAGCTCAATGGAGGGTGCCAAGCAGCTGGATACCTTGTCACCTCATATTCTGAAAAGCAGAAGATGTTTCAATGATTACCTATTGCTCATACATAATGTAAACAGTTTGTATGCGTGTTTACCTTCACAGCGAGGTACAGCCGCAGACCAAACAACATTTCCATCCTGGATGATACAAGTCACCTGATCAGACCCCTAGAAATATGATATGAATACACAACATTAGGGCATTTAACTTTTGGAATAAGATAAAATTGGATTCAAAGAAATAAGACATTAGGATAACTACCATGAGTACATGTAAGTTAAAGCTATTTACATATACTAATCAAATACATTAGATACAGTAAGATGCATTTTGCCATTACTACTATTATTAACACTAATATTCAAGCTAGTAATGCTTATAAAACATATCTGTATTTAAAGGGACAATGTGTTTAAGTTGCTTAATGCCGCTGGACTGGGGATTTCTTTGTGAAGGACTCAGGTTGGATTTTCCCCAACAGTCCAAAGGATTTAACTTAATGCACGTTCTTAAGTGTATCATCTCAGTGCCTCTCACAGAGACAGAGAGCGACTGTAGCTAACATTAGTTCACACATGGAGTCCGCCAGCATACACTACAACCAGATTTCAGCATTACGCTGAAATCACTAGCACCGCAAAGTTCCACAGAGCCACTTCAACTTCTGTAAATAATATCCTATCATAGTAGATTAAGACAGATCTGTGAGTTTTACCTGTGTTCTAATGAATCCTTGGTCACAGCGAAAAGCCACGGAGCTGCCGAGCTGAAACTGGTCACCATACCTCTGACCATTGACAGGAACCCCCGGGTCATGACACTCATTCTGACCAAAGGCTAAAGAGATACAGAGAGAGAAAAGTTAAAATAGGAGGGAACATAATTTAATAAACTGTACAAAACAACCGGATAAGCAGAATAAAAACAGAGAATGAAAGAAAACGTGTGTCCCGTTTTGAATAATGTTCTCTTTATTTCAATGTCTGAAAATGTGCTCTACCAGAGGGGGAAAAAAGTTTGAAAAGCCTCCCTGTATCATTGTCAGTGAATGTGACATCTCCACTGATATGGAAATATGGGAATGGAATTATCTTCACGTAGATTCAACTCTGTCATGTTTAGCTTATATTATCCTTATTCCAGAGATTAACCTGATCCCACCCAGAGCACACAACCAGTGATTGGACATGTCTCAGGTTGATTAGCTACTGATGGAGTAGAAATGAGGTGATAGAGAGAAAGAGACGGATGGAGAAAGAAATGAAAGCAGGACAGGAAATGGCAGGTACACAAACACACAATGTATGCGTGTGTATGTATTACATATACTGGTAGATGGATGGAAACACATTTGCATACATTTCTTTAAATATACATGTAGAGCACACACAGCCTGCATGCAAAATGTACAGTTTCAAAAACCTGATATAATAAGAAGCGGTGGAATGATTGGGATGCATGGAAAGAAGAGAGGCATGTATACATATTACATATTGTATATGAGAAGTACACAAGATATTAAAATTATATGTGTATATTCAGGAGAGATAAAGGGGAAAGCAGTGAGATAAAGAAAGTGTGAGAGAAGGCTGTGCAGGCCGGCTCTGTCTTCAAGCCAAGCACTGTACAGGTGATGTTTTGTGCTGCCAACATTTAAAACAAGTTATTTTTCTTCAAGATTCAGTGGATCCTGTTTCTTGGTTTCACCACAAGAAACATGCAAGGTTTTTGTAATTTTGAACCAACTGTTACATCTGTTGACCAGATGAGCAACACATCATGCTGTGCATTTTTTGCATTTCGGGAATAGACTTTATGGTTTCCTGCTGGCAGGAGTGACTACTTTATTTGAACCCCCTAATTTCAGACACAGCATCGATGACCATAGCTGTGATAGGACTAATGTAAATCTTCAGACGTTGCAGCTATAAACCACACAGAATCAATTGACCTTGACTTTAAGGCCATAAATTAATTTGATTTCTTTTCTATGTCAAATCTCTTGGCTCCCAGTTCACTGCTCTTTGCACCTAACAGCCCAGTCTGTTAAGTCAAAGTTCATATTAGTGATTTAAACATTATTCAAATAAATAGATACTGATATACCCAAAGCAACACGCATTGATATTCACAATGCATTAAAATGTTAATAGACTACATTACCGAAACAGCACAAAGATGTCTAATCTTTCTTAAGTCTCAGTGTAGAATTTATGTGATCAGACATTTAAATATTTATTCTACAAAAGTTTCAATATCAAAAATTCTATGAATCTGGTTAAACATTTGCCTTCTCTAAGAATATACTGTATGTATTTATCTAAACATACATGTATAACATTTCCAGTAAAACAGATAAATACAACAAATATATTTATACATAACTTTTGAAATGTATGAGGCTGACTCTACAGGCATCTTTTTACTTCTAACTGTGCATCAGACCTTTCATTTGTGTTAGGATTAGGGTGAAAAAAAATTGTTTACGCAAGGATTAGCGATTGGACTTTTTTCATTAACTATGCTGTGGTGCTGAAGAGGCAAAATATCATAATATCGTAAAAAGTCACCTCTCAAGGCAGAGTCAGAGACAAGGTCATTTGGGAGGCAGTGTGTGAAATGGTGCAAAACTGCATGGAAATCACAGGGAATTAATCAGAATCTGTCAAGCAGAACTAATTCAGCTTAGAGCAGATACATATACAGGCTGCAGTAGTCAGGTTCAAAGCTGACAATGGGACAGGCTTAACTAGATCAAAAAAAAAAAAAATCTATCAAGCAGAACCAGTCAACTCAGGACAGATGGTTGCAGTTTGCATTGTTGTTTTATTAGTCAACAAAGGATTATTAAGTGTTGGTTAGTTACAATGGACTTGACTCAATTGCTGCACTTCTGTAATTAATATACTTGCCTGCGTGGCCTTTAATGGGCATTATATAGAGTGATATCTTTACACAAAATCTTCAAGCATCTGCCTCAATCCCTCAAAAAAACCCTGATATTCTGAAATTTGGTTGCCTAATAAGACTCCCTAGGCACATTAAAATTCAAAGAAAGCTTTCTAAGTGATTTAAAGTTTTCTGTAGATGGCTATCTACCGTGGGGCTATCATGCAGCATTACAAAATAAAACCCAGGCCTAACTGCTCTTGTTACTATAATGTCCATACTTATACTACTTCCTATTTCTTATTTGGAAAAGATATTTCCATCTTGCCGTATTCTTAACATATTGTATGTTGCAAATGCACTAGGTTATAGACAACTGAGACTTGTGTTTTCATCCCTCTGTAGGATAAAACACCAGTACAGACTGCTGATGCTTGCATCTCTCTTCCAGTCTGAGGAGCTGACCTCAATAATCTGCTGCTCATATTCACTGCTGTCATATTTAGATTGTTGAACAATTTTCTGCTATCAAAAATCCATTGTAACTGCTCTGGAAATATCTCAAACGTGATGTCATGGTGACAGTTGACTAGATAACAGGAATCGAGGAAAATACACCAATACAAAACAAAACTGCCACACAAATTAATGCAGCACCACAAATAACTGCTTCTTAACCATTTTGGGATGCATGTTCTGATTGAATTCCGTCCACCAACAGCTCTACTTAAAGATGGCCAAGTAAACTTGTCTGGATATCAAAATTACAGTAAAGTCAAATACACAAGATTTGAGAGAACGTTTGTTGAGCTTTCATTAAATACTTTGACAATATTTTAACATGTCGTTAATTTAATGGGATTTACATGTTAAACCTCACAATAAATCACTTGCATTGCATTGTGATGGCCATGATGACAATAAATCTTTTGGAAATATTTGAATTAATCAGTTACAATGCTCAAGCTTTATACATTTAACAAAGCACATATACAGACAGACAGAGACAGAAATAGGTAGGTCAGAAAGTAGGAAGCACATACTGGTGTAGCTGATATTGAAGCCTTTTCCAGTATTCGAATGATCAGACTGGAACTCCAGTCTCATGATGTGTCCGTTCGAGGCGATCTGTGACGGAACATCTTTCCCTGAGAACGTCCCAAATGTTGTTTGCTCAGACAGGCCTAAAATAGAAAAGAGTTCAAACAATCTTTTAGAGACACATTTTAATGGTGCTTATCTAATTCTGTCTGCATAACATTGGGTCAAGGACACACTTGAAGAGTGAATGACTCGTGCAAGTAAAAAAAAAACACCCCAAGGGACGTCAGGAAATGTATTAAATGTTATTAGGGCAGAGGAAAACTATCAATCTCAATCTTTATCAGCAGTCTTACAAATAAATGAATAAAATAATATGGAAAAAAAGTCAACCAAAAGTCCCCCAAAGTCTGAAGCACTTTCGAACTAAAATACAAGCAGTGTAGCAATGCTTAAATAGAAGAGCGTCTGTACATTAATACAGGATTGTTTCATGAACGATCTCATGAATGTCAGCTGAAACTAACTTAACAGACATAAAAGGACTTGTGACCTGATAAAAACCGTGTTCAGCGCTGCACTGAACCACACTTACCCTCAATAAAAGCTTCCACATGTCTTGGCAGTGACTCTGCAAGAGACCTGCCGGTGTCGAAGCAAAGCAGACGGACACCAGTGCTTCATACAACTATAGTAGGTTGATGCATAGATGCTCTCTTCTACAGATGCTACATTTCAGTGAATCCAAAGGAGACCGACATCAGGACACTGCAGTGTCCAGGTTATTAAAGTCATTTCACCTGAATGTGTCTCGAACCATGAATTCATAGAGAATTCTGTCACCATGACCAGGGAGCATTATCTTCCTCAAAGTACCTATCATTTCATTGGCAGTACATGATTGCAATGAATAGCTGAATCTGGCTGCTATGTAAAGGTGTGCTCTGGCATTACGGCATTGCACTGTAGCCATTAAAAGTCCCACCGTATACCAACTGTATGGCCTGAAAACCATTACACCTTCCCCACTGGCCTGCACAGCTGAAACCATGCATCACCTCATTTCTGTCTGAGACATTTGTGTCACAGCATAGGACCATTTACTGCAACAAATGGTTACACACTTTTGTTTGGCAGAATACACTCTGCTCTTGAGGGTGCTCCCCAGCGATCCAAGCGGCAGCAACAGAGTCAGCGGGGAGAGCAATAAAACCTGAAAGGGCCGCACAGAACAGAACCCAGCAGGCCCATATCAGTGAGATATGGACTATACGTAACGTACAAGGAAAGAAATGCCATCCCCACATATGGTAATAAGACACTGAAGCAGTGGGAGGCTGAGGTGGTTGATGGAGAAATCAATCCCCACAGCCAGTAACAGCACTTTGTAGCAGGTAGCAATAAACAGATTATCTACCAGCAGCAGTGCCATAATGATCGAGAGTAAGTGAGAAAGATTGTGAGATTATAAAAAAACACCTTATTGTGTTGATTGAAAGTGATCAGAAATGTATTTTGAGTGTGATTGGTGATTATACATGTGAGCTATTGGCATGCACGACTTCAGCTCACTGCCAGTACTAACACAATGCTTGTTGTTGTTGATGGCCCACCAGGAGTCTAGCAGATTGGTGTTGCGGCAGGGAATGTGATTCATCAGAAAACACCTGCAGGTTTGCATGGGTAGAAGAAGCAGTGCTGGTGATTATTCATTATGGCCTTATCCCACCTGACATTTCCTGCGTTCATCCGCTAAGGGCCATCTACCCACATGGCACATGGTTTGATGTGCTCGCCTTGTGTTCTGGTCTGTTTATTGATTACCTTTGAGGATGCTACTCTCAAAAATTCAAGGACCTCTGTCATTTTAGTGATGCTCAAACTCACCATCTGGCATCCACAATCATGTTTTTTTGCAACATCTGACTCTAACTTCGCTCTTGACAATACATTCACATACAGAGCAAAGGTGTAAAAGTTGGATTGAGTTGCTGTTGTATGCCCTTGTTTATGTGCTGCGACATATGCAATCCCACTGTGAGACCTACTTCGTCTGCAAAAGGCAAGACACAATCCTTTAAATATGACAAAGAGCAGTCAGTATGATCCACTTCAGTATGTTTTTAGATCACACTGTTAAGCACACTCACTCTATTTGAAACAAAAGGTGCAGGAAAAAGGGGTGTGAGTTGAGAACCCCGCGAAAACAGAAAAGGAGCTTTAGTAATTTACCCAGTGAAATTCTTCACTAACACTCACAGAAAGTTTTCTTTTTATTTTCTCCTTGACTTGGTGGTTTGGAACCCATGCATTTAGACTCAATTATCCTACACAGCGACTGAGTTGCAAAGTGCCAGTCTCTTTGTTCTCCAGCAATCCAAAAGCTCTTTCACACACTCATTAGCTAAGCATTGATAGGCAAGAGACCAGGAGTGAAAAGAGAATCAATGTGACAATAGCTCAAAGAGTGACACAGTCCTTGCGTTGTCTCATCTAAGGGAAGAGATTTAGAGAAACGCCTTTTGTAACAGTCCATCACTATGTTCTTTTATATTAGATGACAACAATGGCTTTATGATTATGTTCACCATTTACTATGAATTGTGTTCAGAAGCAAATCTTGTAGTTTTATCAAATTTTATTAGGCTGGATTTCATGCTACTGTATCCCACATCTGAAGAATTTTGTGTTATTACCATGGTTGCTCTGTTCACTTTTGCTTGTCATTTGTTTGTATTTCAATGTCTTATTATCCAGGAACAAAAGTAAGTGAAAGTCATGTGTGTCAAGGTCACATTTATCTTTGCTGAATGGAAGAGCTTGTGGGTATTTTTCTAATGCAGAGAAACTTTATCTTATTGCACTGGGATGGAGATTTATTTTTATCCTGGACTAAAGTGTCTCTCTTGATTATGTGTGCATTTTTAAACGCGTTAGAGAGGAGTATGGATCACCACAGTGGCGGTGTGACTGCTAAACAGCTGATGATAAGGATCTAAATGTTTATACTTACATATGTGACATAAGAACAGAATACCAGGCAATGCTAATCAATCAGTGATGAATGAGCAACACTCGAGAATTGATTTGGTTGTATGTGGCTGACACTGCATCTTCAAATATCTCCTTTAAAAAAAAAAAAATAAACAATTCAAATGTCATTGCAGTGCGGGGTTTTGTTAGTTTTAAACAGATTTTCTCATCTGTTAGCCTGTTGAGAAGTGTGGTGCACCCTTTATCCCAACCTTTTAGATAGAAAAACATACACTCTGTTTTCCATGTGACAGCAACTAAAAGCCTTTCAAGAAACAACTTCAATATCAGTTTGCCCAGTGCAAGAGCCCTAATTGCCCTGCATTTTCGAACACGCAGCTTGAAAATAACATCCCTGCAGAGCGACAGGTTTGCAGCCAGTCAATTAAACATAACTCCACCTTTAATGACCAGCCAGTCAAAACCAGGGCTTTGTATGATTCAGTCGAAATCAATAACCTTTATTGCAATGGGGAACAATGCAATGGTGATCTACTGATAATTGCCCTGTGTACTGCGTGCAGTGGAAAAGTGAAAAACAGTAACAAAACATTTTATCCATCCATCCATCCATCCAGCCAGCCAAACAGGCAGGCCAGTCCAAAATTCCCTTTAATTTTATTTTAAAAGATACATAATTTGCATATCCATATCCTGAGGTCTTCATTTAGAAACTACATTTTCAAAAATGCAATGAAATATTAAGCTATAATTACCTTCATCTTTGACCACCAACCAGTCGAACTGTGGCTCCAGGTCAAAGTCGGAGAATAGAAGATGAATGCGGCTCCCTGGTTCAGAGATAATCAACCACACACAGTTCAGGTTGTTTCCATACTCCTCTGGGTAGTTTGGGGACAATATAGTCCCCGATGGAGCCGTGAAGTTGAAGAAGCATGAGACTACAAACAGAAAGGAACAAAGGAGGAAAGGCAGGAAGGAAGGAAGATTAAGTTGATAGGTAATTAGGCACAAATGCAACCAGAAAGGCACAGGCAGACAGATAAAGCACAAGTTAGAAAGAAAAATGAAGGATAACACAAAAGTAATTTTAAAAGGCAAACAGAAAATCATCCAACACACGTTGGAAGTGTAACGTATAAATGTGTACTTACAGATACAACTGGGTTTATTGCCAGACCACTGGTTATTATGCTGGCATGTGATAGTCCTCTCTCCCACTAGTTCAAAGGCCGACTGGCAAAAGAAGGTCAGCACGTCACCGTGTTGAAAGCGATCCCCGCTACGGCGACCAAATGCTGGCACCCCGGGATCACCACAACCTCCTCGTTCGATCTCTGTGACAAACAAGAGGTGCAGACAGCCACGTTTTTATGCTGATCATCGATGTCAACATGTGACATGGTGACTTTCAGATTAGGCGTTAAATGGCAATAACATGCATACACTGATTTTGAGATATAAGTGTCTGAGCATTCTATACGTAGTGTTTATAGTGAGGAAGCTGTGTTTATTCTCATAAATATTGTAGATTCCATAGGTGGCCAATATTTATATACCTGTCACTACTTTTTCAACCATTTTTGGACTCTCTATTCTTCTTTGGACCATCAGGAAAAATGGCACATAAAAACAGTAGGCAGCAGAATTTTGAATCTGGTATTGATACATGCAAAGAGGCCAGAGAAGATCTATCTGCAACGTGTGGGCTCTACAAAACCTGCCCATATGTGGAGAGGGATATATGGTTAGAGTTGTTATTAATGTCAATTTGTATTTGAATGAATCTGCAGGTTGCAAACAGATCTTTCTGTAGACTGTCTACTCAGTGGGAACCCACAAACCCAATAGGAAGAGAGCGGAGCCATATCTAAAATTAATACTACTGTTTATGGCAGAGAGCTGACAGCGGTCAGGACTGTCAAAATATTGACAAATTATAAAAGCATCAAAATTGTAAATGAAGGACTAGCAGCAATGTTAACATAGTCTGTGTGAAGAAGCAAAAAATAAATAAATAAACATGTCTAGAGTCTATTATTTCAAATTGCTTTGATGAGAAATGAAACCCAGCCTATAAGATATTAATTTCATTGTTTCCCATCTCATAGATAATTGTCATCAAGGTAATTGTAGTGTAATTCAGCTTTAATTGTGAAAGGCAAAACAACAAGTGGAGGCACACAGGTAGGAAACACACACAGACACGTGTGCTCTTGTTAAGTAGCCAGCAGGAGGTTAAAATCGAAGAGCGCAACACTGATGTTTGTGGCATTGTATAAAATAAGACCACTTCCCTTAACCGTCTCTGTCCTTCTCTCCCACTGTGCTCTACTTTCTTCTTATTGATCCCACTCTTTCAATCTGATTCAATACGATGTGCTTTATTGGCATGAGTGTCACATTAGCGGTAATGCCAAACTAGTC
Source organism: Acanthopagrus latus (assembly GCF_904848185.1). Classification (NCBI taxonomy): domain Eukaryota; kingdom Metazoa; phylum Chordata; class Actinopteri; order Spariformes; family Sparidae; genus Acanthopagrus; species Acanthopagrus latus. The sequence continues at coordinate 25,102,447 of NC_051042.1, forward strand.
TGCAATCATATTCCATCGATTTTGTCACCCATATTTTTTTTTAATCCCCTTTTTCCCTTAATGACAGTGTGTTCATATCCACTGCTCTTTCCTTGCTTGCCTCCTTTAAAATTTGACATTCTACCAGACTTCTGTCATCTTGTAACACATGCTCCACCACGCTCCTGGATTCGCTTTGGGCAAATACATCTCAAGGTGAGCAATGTGTGTGTGTGTGTGTGTGTGTGTGTGTGTGTGTGTGTGTGTGTGTGTGTGTGCGTGTGTGTCTGTGTGCGCGCTACACTTTTACTATCTGTTGGGAGGGAGGTATGCCCAACAAGAATAGAATACTCAAATGAGTGGCAGGACTGAGTGTGTGTGTGTGTATGTGTGCGTGTGTGTGTGTGTGTGCGTGTGCATGCGTGCATGGCCCACAGCTAGCTGTCACACAGCTGACGAGTGTCAGGATGGATATCAGCGATCTTGAGCCCCTGGTTAGTCTGTCATTATGGTAACTGCCTCTCTCACTCATTCTTTGTCTTTATTTAGTTTGTTCTTTCTCTTGATTTTTTTTTTGTCATTTTTTAAAGTGCAGAATGTAGATTTGACACTCAAAAGGCTCAAAACAACATTTTATCCTCATTTCAGTCACATGCTAACTGCCTCTCCTGGCCAATAGCAATAAGTTAACTGATCATTTCACAGTCTTTATATTTCAAAAGAAGTTCCGGAGCTTTTGCACACCTGGGGGTTAGAAAGGCTATGACGTAGTGGTCAAAGTTGAATGATTTAAGATTCCATAGCTCTTAAAAGATTGCTGTGATGTACCTCAGATTTTTTTATCTCCTTACTGAACCCTTGTGGAACATGTATGGCAAATTGCAATCATCTTGTCTTGCTCTGAAACTAAAAAAAATGTCCACAGCAGAGATGACGTTTGTCTCTCTCGTCTACACTGTGTGGCTCTACCCAGGTGCAGCAGTTTGACGTATGCCTGCTGCGCTTGTTCTTTAACTTTGTCCTCCTTGTTGGACAGCAAACCAGTTTTTCATCCCCTACTGTACTGGAGTTTGTAAATGTTGTGCTAATAAGTCAATGAAAGCAATTCAGCGTCATATTATGGACTACATCTATTGGGCTGATGATACTTCCAAAAGTCATAAAACTCTGCTTTACTGCCAACAGGCGTAACGCAAAGGTTCAGCGTTTATGCGCATATGAAAAATGACTGGCAGAGAATTCAAAGTTTTTATGTAAGTAATCAATCGTAGTAAACAATTTAAAATCCTAGGTTTTCTGTTGAAGTTACATCATCACATGGTGACACAGCTTCATGCCAAAAGTGTTCAGAAAACTGCTTTTTGTTGGTTTTGTTGGTTTATCCAACTGCTTGTGTAAAACCAGAGATTACTGTTGCTGTAAAACAGCGATCACTGTGTTTAGAGGTTGACTTTGGCGACCTCGAGTCATAATAAAGGTTTTAAATCTGCAATAAAGCTACAAGGATGGTATCAGGATGTACTATGCTTACATACTGATACTGATAATTCTACAGAATAATCTTCAAGACATTTAATGCTAATTGTTATTCTTTTGAGATAAAAAAAAACGACAACAACAACAAAAAAACAGTGCTTACATCGTTACTCTTTCACAACTGATTGCCATCAGCCAGACAACTTGGCAGCAGGATTTCACTGAAAGCCTCAATTATCATAATGGGTTGTGTTTGCATTTATGATATTAACACAGTCTCTCCTCTCCTCAAGCACGTGCGCACACACACGCACACACACACATACACACACACACACACACACGTTTAACATGACAACATTCAAAAACAAGACAGCCATACACACACACACACGTGTTGGGTTTCCCTGCAGGGCTGACAACCTAAGAGCACTCAAGGGGGTAACTCAGATCACTGTGTGTAGCATGGTGACAATATACAATGTGACAGCATCACATGCAAGGACACATACACACACAGACACCACAGGCAGTTGTTCAGTTATCCTGGGGGAAAAACTTAAACTACAAGATCATCTAGAGGTCATTAGATACAAACCATTTATTTGTTTCTGTCTTTCTTTGTCACTTTTATATTGTCATATTTGTTGTGTATGTGTCTGGGGATGTACAGTATCACAGGCAGGTAGTAGCTAAAGTTCAGTGTTTCTGACCATTTTGTAAGTTGTACACAGGAAAAGACCCTTGCTGTTGTTAAGCATCATCTTAGCCTAAACCAAAGACACAGGATGTTGAAAATCCGCTGCTTAAAGTTACAGCTGCATGCATACACATAAAGACACACACAGACACACAGTGTGAACAGTAACTGACCCTGGACAACACTGTCAGCAACATCACTGAATCAATAGCTAAGCAGAACCAAGGGTGCAACCTTCATCCCTTTCTCTCTTGCTCTCTTGCACACTCTTGGTCTCTCTGAGACAGTTTATTTCTTCTCACTCAATTTGTCATTTGGTCTCTGTCCGTCCCACTCTGTCAATTTCTTGTTGTTCCTCTTCCTCTGTCTCTACCTTTATCAAATTACCTCTTTCTCTCTACCTGTCTCACTGCTTTGTCTCAAGTGAATTCAATTTAGTTCACTCACATTTGGCTCAAATCGATTTAAAGAGCTGCATGGGCATGGTAAGCTGCAGTATGTAATCAAATATATAAATAAAATAAATGGATTGTTCCAAATAATAAGTATTTAGAGGAACATCTATATCTCTCCCTCTCACCTTCACTCACTGTGACTGTCACCATCTTTATCTCTCTATCAGTGTCAGCTTTGGCATAATATGAAAAATAACCAAGCAAAACGATCGACTGATTGACTCATAATTCATTTATTACCTTCTCGCAATGCACAGCCGCACACACTCACATGTACAGACAAGGGCGGACAACCAACAGTTGTGTTTACTACTGAATCACCACATCAGCAGCGGCATGACTTTCACACTCCATTATGTGAGCATATATCTGTGTGTGTGTGTGTGTGTGTGTGAGTGTGTTCTTTAGAGACAAAGAGAAGGAGCGAGAAAGTGAAGTGCCTAAATACCTTTAGCGAAAACTGTCGTATCCATTGTAAATGAGCCCATACCTTCATAGACAGCCTTGAACCCTGCAGAACCGATTGTGTCATCAGACTGCAGGTGTAGCCACATCTGATTGGACAAGCTGACGATGAGGTCGGGGACACTGGAGCCAGTTAGTCTACACAAACACACACACACACACACACACACACACACACACACACACACACACACACACACACACACATTAAACAGAAGAAAACACACACAATAACAAAAACTGTAAATAAGCATTACTGGTTTATAATCTATTGAATATATTTTAATTAAGTATATACCTTAAATAACATATAAACACTTAGGTGGCCTAGTCAATTATTTATATACAGCACTGTTTTTATACCCCATGCAGTTTAGTGTTCCATCAAAACATCCTAAACGGATAAAAGAATCCAAAATACAGTATACTATATATAGTATACAGTGTGTCGCCAGCTGCCTCCTCACCTAGTGTTAAATATCAATATTGTAAATATTACACGATACAACATATACATTAAGTGGTGCTTACACGTAGAGTACCCTCCGAGTGTCACCAATCTTCCCTCCATCTCCCACAGTTAATGTGTCATATCCTCTTTCCAGGTCAAACTCCTCAAATGACAGCTTTATCACCTAGAAAAACAAAAAAATAAAGAGAAAACTGTGTAAAGCATGGAACACAAAAAAACGTGAGAATACAAATGCAAAGTCAGAGCTTCATTAACAATTCCTGAAAGGATGATCTCAGTTTTTTTTGTCATCCTTACGCATTCAGTCTCCAAAAACAACATTAAAAAAAACTGTATTTGAAAACTGATTGTATCATCAAACCAAGGATTTCTAGGGGACCTCTAGAGAATATGAAATGAGTCATACAATGGAGAGAGCACATAAGTCACACCCTGTTTATGAAACATAAGAATAAACTGATGAGTTAAAAGAGTAAAAGCGATGATAACAGCGGAGCCATGTCCTCTTTGTAGCAGGAGACAACAAATGTGGGAGGAAATATTCTATGTAAAATGTTGGTTTACTAATGACAAAACAAGCATGAGAGAGAGAGACATCCAGTGTTCTTGGCTGTGACCATGATCATACTTAATTAAAGCTGCTATGCCAACGCTATGCCAATTAATTTGACAGTGACATAACCCATATTCCAAATAGTTTATCTTTAATGAGAGAGAGCAGAGAAAAACAACAGCACTCTGAAACTGAAAGTACTTGCTTTTATTTGACAGCATGCTCCTTTACATTCAAAGCTTGCCTCTGGGGGCTAGGCACTCTGCACCCTGCAAACACCCTCCTGCTGTTGAAATTGAGTGTTAAATGCCTTACTCACAGGCACGTCCATGGCTGTACTTGCATGCGTATAGCACCGCATCATCAATCTACTGTGCCCTCTAAAATGCAGTAATACTGGTATTCTATTATTTGCTGCTTGTCCATTATTTATTAGCTGTAGATCATATCCCTGACAGAATGGGTGATGGCAGACCTCTGCTGTGTTCAATAAACCTATAGGAAAAAAGGCGCTGGTCACAAACAGAGACTTTCTGGTGTATTAGAGGACTAAAATGAACCACGAGCATGTGATATTGTGGATGAGAATCCATCACACAGCAAATCACGCTACAGTGAAGAAAAATGTTACCGCAGGTGATAAGGATGTAGAAATCATTTCAACACGCCAGAATCAGCAATGCATAGCAAAGCCGTTGGCCGTGCTTTGTCAAAAATAAAAATAGCGAGCAAACGTTTAAGTAATGTAAAAGGATATGGAGCTATCTGAAGGATTAACTGCCATAATGATAGGAATGGCAAAGAAGGCACGTATAAATGTATAAATCTGTATTCATACACGTCCGAATGCATCCATGCACACTCACATACATGACCTCTACAACTGATATCCAAACAGGCTAATATGTAAAGTAAAAAAAAAAAAAAAACATTCTAATTTTTTACACCAATAACTTACATTCAAAATGCACATCGACAAACATGAGAGTCATACTTGTTCAAAATCTTATTATACTATACACTGAATGTTGCAGCCTCTGGCAATCTTCAGTCTTTCCAAAATGGCCACAAATAATGTGAAAAAGATGCAAAACAACATTGTGAGGTATTAACCCCTGGCTAACAACAAATCACAGGGGGCATTAATAAACCATTGTGCTTTTTGTGGTTTCGTTTTATCTTTTGCACCGGAAACCATATGGGTTTCTGTGGTTTCTTTAAAGAAACACTATCTTTACACTATCTTTAGACATCTCTTAAACATTTCTCAGGACACGTTTTATCCTTCAGTAGTAGTGCTTATCAAATACTTGGGTATTATAGTGGATACAGAAACCATTTATTGGCTGTCAAACATCAATCATGGTATTGATAATTATTTTAAAAGACAGATAAAGACTGCCAATCAGTTGCTACATGTACATGAACAGAAATACACTCTTTTAGTGTCAAGCTTTTACTGCTACAGCTTACACATCTTGTCTGTAAAATGCATGTCTAGTGCTTGTCCGTAAAAAAATCCATCCTCAAAAAGGGAGAAATATACATTTCATATTTTTGGATTAAACCTGTGCACAGCATCTGTCCATTCAGAGGCTTGGAGATTTAAGGACCATCACTAATACATAACGTGTGCATTCCTTTCAATCATAAAAGAAGATGAATACATTGCAAAAACACTTAAGCCTGGTTTGGTTGCACAATGGATGACTGTGATTTTACTCTGGCTTTCCAGGTGAAACATAACAATCAAACCAAGAGAGGTAAAAAATGAGCTGTTGTTGCAGCCTATATGTATGTGTGTTTGTGGATCAAATGTTAAGGCTGCTGTTAAGATTGCACAGCAGCATGTGGTCATAAAGAAAGGGAGTGAAGCAGAACAGAGGCAGAAGCTGTTTTTGTGTCCAAATATAGGAGCAGGTATCTGTCTTAACAGCAGAAGCAAAATGATGTTTCGTCACTCATTCACTGAGCGTGTGAGCTTAATTTGGATTTTTGTGCCTCCATGTTCCTGTCTTTATTTATATGTTTGTGCGTATGTGTGTGCCTAGACAGTCAAGGCAGACTGCATAGTAGCAGCAGACTTAGAGGAAGGAACTGAAGCGTTATCACACTAAGGTCATTAGCAAGAAGCTCAGTGCTCTTCAATAGACCCAAACAGGCCCATTTAGAAAGACATTAAGAGCAGCCTGCAACTCCAAACAACATTAGATTGGCTTCTTTATTCTCTAAAGCAAAGAAAGAAAGAAAGAAAGAAAGAAAGAAAGAAAGAAAGAAAGAAAGAAAGAAAGAAAGAAATGACAAGAAGTGTCATGTGTAAGGTCTTTACACATTTTAAGACAAACAGTGTTTCCAGTGAACACAATTTTGCCTTTAGTTTGAGTACTCCAGTTCTGTATTTGTTATTTTGATTTCATCTCATTATTGCAATTTGGTACTCACCAGTATTTCAGGAGTATTTATATTCAAATTTGGAACTGTACAGTTCCAAGATCAGAAAAATACATAAGAAAACACTGTTTCTGTTTAATGGTGGACGCTGTTTGAAGGGATAAGCACTAGCATTTACATTTACATTTAGGGCATTTAGCAGATGCTTTTGTCCAAAGCAACTTCAAAATAAGTACATTTGTCACCAGAAAGAAACCATGACATATAACCGGCGATAGAGTAAAAAGAAAAATAGAAACAATTGTCAAACGCTCATCTGAGGATCGTAACTGCTATTTATCAAAGATACTTTAAGTGCACTAGCAAGCAGCAGCGCAGCTAAAAGCAGCTCAATTTGCTATTTAAGCATTGAGAGCAGTGTACAACCTAAACTTGCAATGAAATACCTTAAGTCAGTCACCCAGTAAAATCATAGTGCTGTGAATTTTAGGGTCTCCTCACACTCACCGCTGAGTGAAACTGACGGTGGTATTTCGCTTATACTCTCATCCTAAATTCTCAGAATTATATGATGCCACTCAAGTCAGACAATCAAAGACAAAGACTTTTTTTGCTGGTTAGTGTCAGCCAACACTCTTATAAACACTACATGCCACACAAACTGTACTCATTCAGATTATGTGAACAGTAATGACGATAATTAACAGGTTGCATGCCTGCCCCGAGATGCACCCTCCACTGCCCAGGAAAAAAAAAAAATCTTTACACTGGAAAACTACATTATGCCTTCAGATCTTGCCCTCACTGTTGTGACCTCACGTCAGAGTAGTGCAAGAGAACACATCGCCATAATTGGATGGACTAGTTCTTGAATTCCCTCGTTGAGCAGAGGCTGCAGCAGTGCTGAGTCACTGCTGGGCAGCAACGGTGGGGAGAAATTAGCACATAAATATAAATCCATCTTCCCACTCGAGGAAAAAAAGGATCCAATGATTCTCTATGATATTTTGGTTAGTCTCTGGTTCTTGTCTTCTATCATTTGGTTCTTCTTTTACAGTTATTTCCACTTGGGTCCTCTCCATGGTCAGGGGTAGTGTTTCTATCATACCTCTGTTATGCTGTCATGTGGCCCAGAGGTTCTTCAAAAAAAATAAGATTTGATTTGGGCCCTGTTAAATTGTCAACACTTGGTGCACTTCTCATGAATTATGTTCAGTCAGCCATTTCAACGACAGAATAAGCTGAGGTGACCCCTGCCAAGGGCAGTACACAAGAGTATAGGTTTTCATTTCAATCCTGATGGCAGTAACACCAACCTCCTTATTACTATCACACCCAACAAAAGCACAACAAACAGGCTATTTTCCTCATGTCACAGTGATTTCCAAAAGAACACCACAGCCAATATTTTCACTCTGGATTTGATCAACCTCTCAACTGACCCATTGTAAATGTAACAATTATTGCAAAACAAATTGCATCTTTAACAGAAGGGCAATAACCTAGTATAGCTTTTGAGCTGACAGAATGTCACATTTACAAATAGTGCCTGGCAGGGATGATGTGTAGTAAGATAATATACTTGTGCAATTCAGTCACAAATTCATTCAAGGCCCAAATTGCTGAGCATGATAGAAGTGGAATCAAATGCAAAATCAAATCAAATCAAATATTTTGAAGCTTGATTGCACAAGTTGGCAACCCCAAATGACAAGAGAGGTTAAATAATTTAAACACTGAAGTATCCAGAAATGACATCAGTAACCTGAGCACCACTGATGACTACAAACTTAGAAGGTCTAAGATAGAGCACACAAGGCTGATAAGTGAGGCAAAATCATTTTGTTGAAACACTTGTTTCTTCAAAATTGTCACACATAATAACACAACGCTGTTAATCAAAAGAAAAGAAAAGAAAAGAAAAGAAAAGAAAAGAAAAGAAAAAAGAAAAAGGTTTTGACAGGGGTGGAGTCAGGATTGACAAATTCTATTCTGCTCTAGGCCCAAAAGGATATGGATTTAAGAGAGGTGTATTTTTACATAAATATTGTTCCCACTTGAGCATGAATGCATCTCTACTACCCTGAATCAAAAATAAACTGTCAGGAAAAAGTTGAAACTATGTACTGAGGTGACCCCCTGTCAGAAGTAGTACAGACAGGGTACAGCTGTCCTGAAAACAGAGTGCAGGAGAATTCCCTTGCTGAGATTATGCAGCTATGTTGAGTCATTGGTGAGTTGCCACAAAGGCAGTATGGGGCCGTTTTCCAATACATTACTTTGGGCCTTTCAGCCAATTAAACAAATAGAATAACACAAAATACTGCTCGAGGACATGACCCGCAGCACACTTTTCATGCCTGAGAAAGTTCTTTTCACAATGCAATCAGTCACAGAAAACAAAATTCCTGTAACTGATGACCTATCGGTGTACTCTTAATGCACGTATTTTTGTCATTCTAAAGTCAATTTCTTATGAGCACGTCATCACAAATCTAATCAGACTATTTTAAGCATTTTGCTGTTCATTGCAGTTCAAGAGCGTTATAAATAATTTTTACAGTGGGCTGCATTGTGAAGCTACAGAGAATGTTAAGATGGATACACACCACACAGCTGGGCAATAAGGGGAAAACACAACAGCAGGATGCATCAAAAAAACACTGCTCTTACATTCCTAACAGTTCATGTTAATGAGCAGTGGAAAGCCTTTACAAGCTGGTGGCCAGTACAGGTTCCAATGCCATAGCCCTACGCAGTACACTACAGTTGAGTGTGTGAGCTGCTGAAGAACTTTAGCTGTAGGGTCAAGTCATTATTTGTACTAGACAGACTGTGACTTCTAGAGTCATAAAATGTTTCAGAAATTATGTCTGTTGTACTAATTGTTGTGTGGGTGGTTCCCATTGTCTATTGCCAGACTCTCATTAAAATAAATGGAGGTGTGAATTTGCTGCTCTCATTGTGAAAAGGCCTCAAGCAAACATTCATTGCTTTTCTTTACATGTTTATTGTTTTGCACAGTCCTGAAGTTAAGAGCCCGTCTCAGTGTGCACTGACCAGAGGGCAGGGAGCAACCTAGGCAGATGGCTGGGAAATCACAGGGCTGACAGATATGAGATCACTCATTTAAAGTCTACCTGACCTGCATCTCTTTGGCCTATGTGAGAAAACAGGATCACCAAAAGGGAAACACAGAACAGCACAGAAAGAAAATTGAAACAAAGAAAGAAGTCTGGGCCTGCTAATTGTCCCCAGGTCTGTCTGTCCAGAGCCAATGTGCCTCCCTCAGATCTAAACACCCTTGTCTGAAATTGCAGAACGTAGCAAACTTTTTCTGTTTCAGACAAATCAATGGAGAAAAACGAGAAACTTGTAAAGGGAAATAAAGCATGTGATGTATGGTCTAATCATAGGAATAAATGCATATAATCAAGATGTCTGCTTGATCTCAGCTCAGTGAAAATAGGAAAAAAAAGGTCATACAGATGAAAAGATAAATAAAGAATGGCTGAATTGCCAGAGATCTGGCCATGAGAGACCAATTTCCTCATGGGTGATGCACGTAATAAGGACATTACATCTGCATTATGATATAATGATTTCAAGAGTGCAGCAGCTGTGGTGATTACAGCATCTTGGGTTTTATATGTCAATATTCTTTAGCATAATTGTTGAGTCTTTGTGGTGTTATATGTTCTGACAAGTGATTCTCCATGTGGACACAGGGAAAAGATAAAGTACCAGTCCATTTTAAAATAGACTGGTGCGGATGCTAGCCTGTTGGCTGTGCCCTCGAAGTACCCAGATGTGCCATGTTTATGTGTTGCAATTCTGCCCTGAGGTGACCTTTTCTTTAAGTGGTAAAAAAAGCAAACAGTTGCTGTCTGTTGAAATAACTCCCTTGTCGAGGCATTACAGCACCTTTGAGTGCTGTTGACCTGTTGGCTGGACAGTTTAGTAAAATAAACTGCAAACTGGGTTTAAGCAACAGCTGTGCGACAGCTCTGTAGACACTGAATTATAAACTGTGATACAGCAGATAGCTTCCTGACAGTAATAGAGTGTGGGTTGAGGCTTTATGCCAGAATTACCTTACAGCTCTTAAATGAAATGTAATTCATGTATTACCACCATTAGAATAAGCCAGTGCACAAAACTATTAAGCATGACTTTGGGACATTCATGCATCACCGTGGACAGCCCCCTTTGGTAGAGAGGCGTAAGGTTCAGGAATCAGAGCCTAATGAGAATGAATGAGAGCTAATACAGTGAATTATGGTCAGACAGACTGCCAAATTACAGTCAAAAGCCAGACTAGCAAAAAGCCTTGAATTGAGATAATGTGCTAATTAGGCAGCTATTGGTGAATGTCTTTCCATTACCATGGACACTGATGGTTATTTACCCAGCACTTTACTGATGCCTTTTGTTCAGTTCATGTGATCAATGCCCTCACTGAGCTACACGGTGTATGTTGTATCGTTTGTAGTGATCCAGAAATTACACAGTATCTCGTTGTACCAGCAATTTAGTCCTACCACTGCAACAACATATAACAGTTTGAGAGAATATACAGTAGGTAGTGTGCAAGCTTAAGCATTCAGTAATACAAAGTAACACGTAGCAGCTCAGAGGATAAATTCAGATTGATAGTCACATGATATTGAGAGAAAGTGGGGTTTATTACAACTTGGGTTTGCTTTTTGTAGTTTTGGCCTTCTGTTTGATCTGTAATGACAACATTGTTCTCTCTGAAAAATGCTGAAATCTTCCAAAGTTGCAACATAACTAAAAATAGGTCAGAGGGGGCAACAATTGTCAGATGATCACAAAGGGTGTAAACAAACCCCATGAAAGGTAAAATCATGATCCAAATTGCTTCTTGTTATAATCCATTACAGATAGCAGATGGACCTCCTGGTTCAGAAGTACTGTGCACTGTTCTCAGTCCAATGAAGGCATATCGGCATATTCTGACTCCTAATAAATTGATCACTGACCTGTTAAAACCCTTCAGTTAGGGCTGGGCGATATGGCTTAAAAATTGAATTGATATACAAATTTAAACCATTTAATGATGGTTAAAACAATTAATCCATTAATCATAAAATTAATTAGCAGATTGGTAATCGTTGCAGCTCTATACTCTTCCTTTCAATTCAGTAAAACACAAACTTAAGTTGAAATATATAATAGTTATGTCAAATATGTAAATTTAGTCAGTTGCAGAGATATCCACCAAAGGCAGAGTTATCAAAAAAAAAAAAAAAGAAAAAAACCAAAAAACAATATCTGCGTTGTTAACTGAGCTTACTTGCTAATGACAGTTACAGTTAGAGGGAGTTAGCGGCTATGTTTAGAGTTGTTTAAATTATGATTTACACAGGTGGCCAATTCTAAGTTTTGGCAAGTTTTCTATCATACCCCTTGCAATTGCTGTAGTCATCAACAAAATCTGTTGAGTCTGACATACCTGAATCTCCTTGCTCATAATGTCCATCAAGAATAATTTCCTCTAAGCCTGATTTCAGTTATACTAAAGGTGGATAATGCAATTCTGTAGAAAGATGGCTGATTGTTGAGTCTCATTCTCAGGCTCTACAATACAGATGCTTTGGCCTGGTGATGCATGGCATCTGCAGGCTCCATGAATTATTTTCTAGCTTAATGAACACAGATGATATCTAACGGGAATTTCTCCAATATGTCGGAGATGTTGAAATCTTTGAGGACATGTGGATGGGCACCAATATCTTATAACAGAAACTCCTGCACATACCAATATGATAATGCATGGGATATTGGGCATTATGTTTTCATCACGTAACAGCTTGAGCAATTCTGCAGTCATGTTACAAAATAATGTACTGTCATAGAATCAGACAGGACTTTACCATATTCTGGCGAAGGCCTTTATTGGTCTAAATTTTTGTATCAAGTAAAATTTAACAGAATCTGATAGAACGCCACAGAATGTGTCCTGCCCCACTAAAATTATGATGATGGTGATTCATGCATGAAAATGACCCCACATCCAATATCATAATACCTCTCTCACACACATGCACATGCACAAACACTCACACACGCAAACACACACACACACACATACACTAATATGTATTCATCAGGAAAAAGACAGCAATGATTAGAGGCCTAATGGGCATGTGTGATGATGCGTTTCAGGGTGTATGTGTGTGAGCAGTCAGGCATGGCTCAGACTTGAACAAAATAATTATCTGCTTGATACTGATGAATCAAGTGACACACAATCACACACACACTACTCAGTCCTTTTTTTTCCTGCTGTGCACCTGAGTTTTTCCTCACTACTACCTAAATGTTGACAGTTTACCCTGCAACATATTTTTCACAACCTCTGGCAGTTAGCAATTAAGTTGGCAGACAGAAAACAAACAGTCAACTTTCATAAAATCACACAAAACCAGATGCCTGTGCACACGCTTACACATAATACAGGCACACACACACACACACACACACACACACACACACAAATAGAAGTACGCTCACAGCATTTTGCAAACAGGCTGTCAGACCATTACAAACTATATTGATTGTGCTGCTTTTATTCAGAACTTAACAGAGTGACAACAACACGCAACCAGCCAGAATTAGTTATCGGCTATTGAAACTTGTGCACGTAAAGCTACACAAAGAAGGAACAAAAGGCACGCTAACTTTGATGAAAACATTCATCTCTGTCTCAATTTGGTAGAACACGTTATTGATGAAAGAAGTCATCTGGAATAATGGTTAGTCAGAGTGTGCGAGAGACGGAATGAAGAAGAGGAGAGCAGACAAAGAGGGACAGAGCAGGAGTCTGAGATGGAATCGGAGAAATGTAAAGAGAAAAAAGAACAAGTACAGAAAGACGACTGTTATTCATCTAAATTCCGGCTTGATTGCTCTCTTTAAATATCTCTATTCTATCTATTTATTCTCCCTCCAAATCTGTTTACACTGTCTCTGACTGACCACAAAAAGCTCATGCAAACATACACTTAGAATTTCAAGGTGTGTTTAATCATCTGTCTCATTCCCTGTATACACATATTAAATCATGACTGAAGATCAATGTTCAAGCAGGAATACATACATCTTCAACTTAAGGAAGATGTAGTTGTGAAATAACAAGTTAAGGCCTTTAAGGAAGGTGTTTACACAGAAAGACGATTACTGATGGAAGACAGAAACTTCACAGCTCAACAATCGAAGCTCAGTTGAAGTCAATAAGATAAAAATGTCAAGTAATAAGAAAATTCACAAATATTCATAGACACCGGGGATAATCCTAAACATGTAGATTAACCATTTCATTGTTAATTTCAATCAAGTCTTGAAATTTTGGATGAAGACAAGGATCTTTTCAAAACTCTTATACATTTAATCTCAATTTCAGCCTCAAAACTCCTGTACCAGAGACATTGTCCAAATATAGAGGCATTGATGGCCCACCATCATTGTTTTTTCTCCTTAGCTTCACTTTATAGAATTACACAGAGGAGTTAGCTGCCTTTGACAGTTTTTGTCAACACTGTCGAGGATGCAAATCATATCAGGTTTGAATAACCCTGGAATCTCACTGGACACAGCTCACTTTCAGTGTGAGCTGAATTGATGGGAACATTCACATTATTCTGGCTAGGTAAGTGGATCGAAGGCATGCCTTCAGAACACGACAATGAACGTGTTAATGTGTAGAATCATGCTATCATGCTCATTCCACTAAGTGCTGTAATAAAGAGGATCATAAATTATTAAGTCTAAGGCTGTTTAATGGGGCAAATTGGAAAAACAATTTATCAGAAAAAAAAATCTATAAACTACATACAGTACACCAGCATTTCAGTACTGTGGATGGAACAGATTTAAATGTATTCAGTGTCATTCATTTAGAATCTATTCTATTAATTTCTAGTCCGTAACTGTCTTTATCCTCTTGTTTGTCTCTATCCTTGTCTCTCCCTCTGTATATGTAGATAGCGACATTCTGCAAATGCCAGCAGCTGTAGTAGCTGATAATCTGTCATTATAGCACATTCTTAAAGTACTCTCCAAACCTCAAGCATTTTCAACACACACACACAAACATGCACACACACGCACACACATGCACAAGCAGTACACAGAACAGATAAAACCCATTCCGTCTGTCAAAAGCTAAGGCTATGTGAATCTATTATACTCTATTGTATTGCATTCTATTTTAAACCCAGAGGAACAGACACACAGACACACACACACACACAAAACAAGAGGATGCCTTTCCATCTGTCACCTGACATTGTGCAAAATCACTAATAATGTATGTTAAATTTGTCATGATGAAACTTTTACAAATGCAGCAATGTCAATTACTTCCTTTTGCCTAAAGCTGTGATTTCTTGTGAGACACTTAAATTGGAAAAGGCAACTTCAACTGTCACTTCAATCGGAATGTCTTAAGATGCAGACCAATCAGACTGCCAGATGTTGATTTGAAAAGAATCTCCAAAATGGAAACTGGAAAAGTAATTCCAGTCTCAAAGCTAGGTGGGTGAGATAAATCCACACGGATACACTCAAGTTCTTAGTCATCATATGTTGCAATTTCTCTCTCCCAAGGTCAGAGAGACACAGAAATGAGAGCCCTTTCTTCTCCAACTTTTCATTTTTTTGTTCTCTCCCCTCAATTATATCTCACAATTTCTCTATCCTACTCCTTCAGAGGCTCAAAGGTAAGTAGACTCCATTTCCATGCATCTTTAGAGAAAGATTCAATGTCACATGTCAAGTACCTGCTTGGACATTCAGTCTTTTTTGCCTTTTCCCACTTCCCTGCGCTCGATTTTTAATCACGTCTATGCTTTCCTTCTCTCTTTTTTTACTCTGTAGTTTTCAATGTGCTCAGTGCCATTCTGCTCTCTTTTTTGCTCTTCCCTCTCTCCACTCTCACCATCTTCAAACTTAACATTTTAGACAAATCAAAGTGCAAGGAGGAAAGAAGATGATAGAAGGAGAGAGTTACATGAGAGAAGGATGGGAAGAGAGCAGAGAAGATGAGGGAGAGAGAGGTGAGAAGAGAGAGGTAGAGCATAAAGAACATAGATGTTAAGAAAAAAATGAGAGGCAAGCTGAGGGTAAGGACGAGAGGGAAGGGAGAGATTGGAGAGCAGGGAGTACAGGAGCTGGGAGAGGAGAGTAGAAGTAAAGACAAGATATGTGATGAGACATGAAGATAATACCACAAAAGAAACTGTAGATAGAGAAACTTGAGTGGTTGAACCGCAGGTTTATGAATTAATCATGTCTCTAACAATGACTCAACCACAAAGTTGCTTTCACAAAATTTTGGGAGGTGTGTTGACCCTGAGCTCAGCAATGGAACTCAGTCGGCGAGCAGGATCATAAAAAGGAAGAGTAAAACAACAGCCCTTAAAGTTTCTCAACAACGGGCCACGAAAGAGAATATTTTTGTACATCTTGTCATAGTTTTTAGTCTGCCTTTAAACTTTTAACCTCTCCTGTCTCTCTACTGCATTTTTTAATCTCTGTTTACCACAGGGAGGCTGTGTATGCAATATTAACATTTTTTTCAGCGACATCATGCCTCACAGTCATGCAGTTAAACCTGCTGACATCTGAGATTTTTGGAACATGAAAACAAATTAAAAAATATATATATATATATTCAAATAAATAACACATTCTGAGCATCCATCCTGTGGACAGTTTACCTCGCTGGGCAAAAATCTTCAATAGACAGAGTAGATAATTTGCAGACACATTTCATAATATTCTCATCAGTATGCTGACATCCCAGCTAATTTCATGAAAAATAGTTTAAGATTTCATCACCAATACTGCAGGCAATATTTCAAACTGCCAATATAGAGTGATGAAATTAAAATGGAACAACATAGACTGGTGAATATTTGACATAAAATAACAAAAAATACACATCAAACATTGCAACAAAAAGTTAGCTTGACATCTCATTATTACAGACAATGTGAAGAAAATCAAGGTATAGGTTTATTTCCTCTACATACGACTATAAGATTATTTTTTTATGGAAATGCCTGATGAAACAAAGAGGAAATAAAACAATGAAAATGAGCTCACCTTCTCAGAGTCCATTGCAGCAATGACCCACACACAGTGTGCGTTGTTCTCATATTGAACAGGGTAGTTAGGAGAAGTTATGATCCCTCTGGGCCCCCTTAGGTTGCTGCCACATGTACGAGCTACAGAGGAAGAGAAAGACAGAGCGACACAGGGTTTTAAAAAAGATTTATGGGTTATCAAAATTACGCTCACAGATTGCAAATGGCTTTTTACCTCAGAAAGAGAAAAGACTGAGAGGGTGTGGCAATGACAGAGGGCAGTTATTGTGGACCATGAGTTTCAATGTAAGTAAAACTCAAAGTGTGGTTTGCGGACAAATGAAACATTTTGATAGATACACATCTGGTTAACTCAAAAGACAATATAATTCTGACTAACCAATAGCTAATTGCTAAAAGAGGGGTTTTAACTGCAATATTATGACAATGGTCTCTTTAAAGATCCAACATGCTATACATCTGTGCTGCAGAATAAAGTGGAGAATGAAGTATTATTCTAGGACTTCAATTCAGGATATTCGATTGTACCACAAGTATCATCTCATGAGCGCCATGCATCTAGTGTTTACAGAAGCGCTGCCTTTAAGAAACCTTTTCAGTTGGATACAAACACAAAAATGCATACAAAACCTCGAGCCCTGTGCAATGGTAGATAAAGCTTTTGGCTGTCGTCTGACAACTTTTTCTTTCATCACTTTTCCTACAATGAGATTGATCCGTGAGTTGAAGGAAGCAAAAGGCTTTTAAACCAGAATGGTTGCTGGCAAATGTGAAAATGTGACGGATTTCATCCAAATATTGCATGATTATAATGTGGTCATTAGGTCAGGTCAAGTCCAGCAATCAGTGTATCCACATCTGCGAATGATGTTCAAATTCAGAAAGATTGCAATGACCCAAGAAATAAACATGAGTAACCTCAAGAACTAAAAACAAGCATCTAGTCATAGTAAAAAAAATGGGGCCTCTCTCCAGAAGAGTGCTCAAATTACATACAACATATTACTTTATATATGTATAGTTATAATCCAATGGAGCTGACTGAAGCATTAAAACTTATTAGGGACTATTTCCTGTGCTTTGCCCACTCACTTCAATTGTAAACAATACTGATAAAATATATTACTAAACACAAGCAAAACATATGTATGTACTTTTTAGAGTATTAGCATACTAGCATTCTATGTTAGCACTCACCTCATAATACAGTTAAAGCTGATGAGAATTCAATTATTAGTTTTGGAAGCATCTTTTCATGAGGTGTCGTAGAAAGTCTAATTTTAGATCAGTGACCCATCCCTACACATTAACCATTGTTAGCATGGCGACAGATGTCACTGTCATGACATAAAAAGTCGACTAACTTCAGTGTTTCCTGCATGTTTGAAAACAGTAAGATGTTTAGGACCAAAAACTCCCGGGAGAATGTACTTTTCAGAGCAATAGGACATCGAACAGTGCTTGTGTTTTTTGGGACAAAGGGCTGTCAGGGCTTTTTCAGACTATTAGGAATAACAGGCTAGGGAGCAAAGGGCAGTCCCTACCAAAGAAACTGGCCAGCTGACATGCTGCTATCAAGGCAAGGAAAATCTAACTTTGAACTCTATGTTCCAGATAACATGGGTACTTGCTTTTGCTACCAAACTCCCTTCTTTTGCTGGTAAACGTTGAGTACCTCTGCCCCTGAGGAGCCTGCAGATTCCTGTTATCAACAGCATTTTTCATAATATTCTTCCTATTGCTCTATTTTATATATATTGATTTTGTCCTGTGTGATATTCAGGGTAATATTTCTTGTCTTCAGTACCTCATAAACTCTCTGATGTTTTACTGCCTTAACGGGTTACTTGGCAGAAAAAAAGTGTAGTGTCAAAAGTCCCTTTAAAAATCCCTCTCTCACAAGCATAGTAATATTAAAGGGCTTACTTGACATTTTCAATCAGTTGTAGTCAACAAGCACTGTCACACTGCGGAGGAAGTTTTATCTGATCATATATTTGCCCTTTATCTATCATAATGTGTTAGCTGAAGGCAATCACTGCCATTAGAGCGAGAAAAGGCAATTGACATTTGAGACAAGAATGGACATAAGCAGAACATAAGAATAATACTGAATAATAGTGGACATGTGAGGAGATAGAGAGATGGGTGGAAAAACAAATTAAAGAAGTTTATAGACAGGGTGAGAGACAAATTGGAAAGAAATGAGGGAGAGAGGTTAGAAAGACACAGAAAGAGTGAGTGGAGAGGTTGAAAGATAATAATGTAAGAAAGAAAAGAAAGTGAGGGAGGAAGGGCAAGAGGCAAGAAAGAGACTGAGACACAAAATACCACAAGAGAAAGGGGCAGAGAGGAGAACCTCAGATGACTGATCTGCCTGTTAATTAGAAAAGAGCTGAAACACACTGCGATACACACAGGTACACACACACATACACACAGACACACAGAAACACATTCATGGCGATTCATCCCAGAGACCAGCTTCTAATTAACATTAAAGTCTCAGTAGAGAATGAGAGAGGCTCATGGGTTTGAATCTCAGGAGAGTGATCATACCAGATAACACAATACACCAGGGCTACACTATAGGAATTTTTAACCTCTGCCTGCCTACTTGTTTCCCAACTCTTTCCCTTCCTTGCTCTCTCTCCCTTTACATGTATGTGACAGAATTTGCAGTGTTGTTGAGGTGTCCTTGTGTTGTGCCACACTGAAAATTCACTTTTTAAATTTTTAGATTTTTTTTCCCCAAATGAACCCTGGGACAGTTCAAGTGTAACATACACTATATTACCAAAAGTATTCGCTCACCCATTCAAATGATCAGAATCAGGTGTTCTAATCACTTGGCCTGGCCCCAGGTGTATAAATTCAAGCACTCAGGCATGCAGACTGTGAAACCAGACATTTGTGAAAGAATGGGCCGCTCTCAGGAGCTCAGTGAATTCCAGCGTGGAACTGTCATAGGATGCCACTTGTGCAACAAATCCAGTCGTGAAATTTCCTCGCTCCTAAATATTCCACAGTCAACTGTCAGCTCTATTATAACAAAATGGAAGCGTTTGGGAACAACAGCAACTCAGCCACGAAGTGGTAGGCCACGTAAAGTGATGGAGAGGGGTCAGCGGATGCTGAAGCGCATAGTGCAAAGAGGTCGCCGACTTTCTGCACAGTCAATTGCTAGAGAGCTACAAACTTCATGTGACCTTCAGATTAGCCCAAGTACAGTACGCAGAGAGCTTCATGGAATGGGTTTCCATGGCCGAGCAGCTGCAGCCAAGCCACACATCACCAAGTGCAATGCAAGGCGTCGGATGCAATGGTGTAAAGCACGCCGTCACTGGCCTCTAGAGCAGTGGAGACGCGTTCTCTGGAGTGATGAATCACGCTTTTCCATCTGGCAATCTGATGGACGAGTCTGGGTTTGGAGGTTGCCAGGAGAACGGTACATTTCAGATTGCATTGTGCCAACTGTGAAATTTGGTGGAGGAGGAATTATGGTATGGGGTTGTTTTTCAGGAGCCCTTCCTCTTCCAACATGACTGTGCACCAGTGCACAAAGCAAGGTCCATAAAGACGTGGATGACAGAGTCTGGTGTGGATGAACTTGACTGGCCTGCACAGAGTCCTGACCTGAACCCGATAGAACACCTTTGGGATGAATTAGAGCGGAGACTGAGAGCCAGGCCTTCTCGACCAACATCAGTGTGTGACCTCACCAATGCGCTTTTGGAAGAATGGTCAAAAATTCCTATAAACACTCTCCTCAACCTTGTGGACAGTCTTCCCAGAAGAGTTGAAGCTGTAATAGCTGCAAAAGGTGGACCGACATCATATTGAATTCTATGAGTTAGGAATGGGATGGCACTTCAGTTCATAGAATGAGTAAAGGCAGGTGAGCGAATACTTTTGGTAATATAGTGTACTTTCTGCATCTGTTTCTTTTACCATTTCAGTGAAGGAATATGAAATGTAATGCATATTGAGTGTCAGTATTTCTGCACCATTCACAAGTTTCAAGTATTATGCAAATACATTAAAGATGTCTTGAGCATCATTTTATTTTTTATCCAGTTTAGCTAAGCATGAGAGGCACCTTTGGAAACATTTGGATCTACAACGTAATATATTTACTCTGAAAAATAGTTGGGTTTAAACAAAGTTTTTCTACACAAAAATGTTTGAAGTGTCACAGCTACAAGTGAGCCCAGTGCTTATACTGTGTGCTTATAGCAGTTTTGCATTGTGTGTAGTGTCGTTTAAAGCACACCTGGGCCCTGCTTGAGAGCGCTACTTTTAATTACTGGTTCTCCATTGTTGATTTCCTGCTCCCTGAAACACCCACTATGTTTTTGGTTGGTGTTTGGCTTGGGTGCACCATACAACATCTCATAAACTTCTCCAACCTACACTGCTGATCCTACTGATAATACATTCCACTGTTAGTTTGAGCTACTCTTAGCTTATTCCCTCTGTTTAATAAATAATATTGTCATTTGCTTGATTGCGTGTGTCTCCTTCTTTTGCCGAAGGCATGGTACACTGAAGTTAACAAGAAAAGTTTTCCAACTTGAGGATGACTGAAAACGACACTGACAAACACTGTTAGGTAATATATATAATTAAAAGCTACTGTTACAGCTGGGGTATTAAAGGATTTTAATTACATTTTTTAGCAATAACTCAATAAATGTGTCTACATAGGGTTGAGTCAGAAACTCAAAGATTATATAAAGCTTTACAAAGCTGAAAAGTTGAATATAATATTCTGTGATTAACAGTAATCTTTTTGTTTTGGATATTGTAGGTCAATTGATTTGGTGCCAATCAGGTATCATGCTTGTTCAAACCTTAAAAACTTAATTTTAATATTTTTTTCTTAAGTTTTGCACATTTCATTTTAGCACTTGGAATAATCACACTGGCAGTGTAATTGACTGCCAGATGGGCAATTTTTTCCACTCTTGTGGATAGTAAATCTTCATTCATGACTCAGTTTGCCTTTCTGGCTCCACAATAGTGGAACAAGCTCCCCAGTGACATCAGGACAGAAGAAGTCCTACACATCTTCCATCACAGACTGCAAAACTGTCCAGACTGCATCTCGGCACATTATGGAACAAACAAAGAAACAAAAAAGTTTGTGTATTTTTTATCTTTTAGAAATTCTCAATTTGATGCACATGGTTAAATGTACCAATTGGTCACTATAAAGTCTATTCTATGATCTGAAATATTGTTGAAGATTTAAAGATCTGGGGCCTCAGTCATAAAATACAATTCTTAGATTAATGCTGAGCATAAAAAACACTGCATAAGCATTGTCCAAAAATTACATTTTTAACTCACACAGCTGTGACCTATAAATCTCAAATCAACTTGAATTGACTTTACCTTCTGTTCATTGTCCCCTCATATAATACTTAAAGCAGGAACAACGATGGTGGAGGAGGCTGACGCCAGGCAACATGTATAATTCAGTGGAATAAAGAGTGGGTGAACAAAGGAAACTTCACGCACAGCTTGGGAGTTTGACACCGCTACACATTGCTCAGAAGGCTCATGCAAAGTTCACTACAGCCTTGGACACATACGCTTCCAAAAGTGCAATAACCCAACATAACCAGCAGAAAAGTCACTTTTCTCAAGTCCACACTTTACTAAGAGATGAGATCACCACAGAAAGAATTATGTACTGCACCAAAAGTCTGCAACATCTTTTGGTTCATGGTCACCTAACTACAATAAAAATGAAAATGTGAAAATATGGAAATATGAACAGTCAGTACAAGGATAAGCTTTGCAAATAAGCTTATTGTGAACATAATATTCACATGTCCTTCCACCTCTCTCACTCATCACTGTTACTCCCTCTCTACTGTCTCTTCCTGACAAGAGTGGCCAGTATCATGTAGTCAGAAGGGTTCCTGCACTCCTAGACAGACATACATATACAAAAACAGGCACACACTCTTACACTATAATATGATGTGACAGCGACCCTATAGTGTTTGTCTGAGCACTGGGACTGCCTGTCTGTCAAACACACACACAGCTCAAGGCAAGTAGTGCTGCAGCTATGAAGTGTGTGACATTGTCCGGACACTTGCTGTCAATGTAAGTGTGTGTGTGTGTGTGTGTGTGTGCGTGTGTGTGTGCGTGTGTGTGTGTGTTAACTGTCTGCCTTTTCATTGTGGAGCAATAAACCCAACAGGGTATTGTCAGTAAACATGTGGGCAGTGAGAGCCCCTGCATCGTTTCACTGCCACTCATGCAGTTATTTATTTAGTCGCACAGCCAGTCAGTCAGAAAATGAATCATGATTTTAACACAGCAACAAACAACAAAATGTAAATCACAGTGATATATTTCATTACGTGTCAGTGATAATATACTTTTAGAGCCGTAGCATTTGCAAAAAAGCCACAAAGGCTACATTTTTCTTTGGGGATTGCATTAGATTGTCCAGCTGTGGTAATGGTTGCTAGGAGCAGTTAACCTAATTTTTTTGTGCTGATCTAAGATATTTTAAGTGCTGTTCTCTGTTTGGTTAATTTCTTATTAGGGCCCTGCATTGTCCAGCTCTTGTTCTGAACTTTCCATCCCACCTGAGCAGATGAGTCAGAGGAGTTCAGACAAGAATGGGGGGGGAGGGGGGACTGTGTGGTGTGGTGGAGGCAGGCTTTTTCAGTCAGTGCTTGCTGGCTTTGGAACAACATCATGAGGATCTTAGGCAGCAGTAAGTACAAAAATATACCATCAAAGGCTGTTGTTATTTTACCCTTTCGTTATCAACAACTAATCTCTCAGGAATTCAAAATATAACGTTGGATTTAACATGTTTTATCTGTATGGCCAAATAAATACATGTAAGTCCACTGCTTCAGAAACTTTGAACATTCTCATAGCATTGTATTTGGGTGACATATGCATGCTTTCTAACGGAAATGCAAGTCTAGTTTCTGTGCAACATTGTCGACAGCAGTCGGGCATAATTCCTCAACCTCAACTGTTGGACCTCTGAGGCAATAGTAGTAAGTAAAGCAGGTTGCCACTGTTGATGGTTTAACTCTTGGCACCTACTTGGCACCCTGAAGTGTCCTTGAGTGTTACACTGAATCCCAGATAAGCAGGTCAGCACCTTGTCTGACAGCTCAGTCACCATCACTTTAAAAGTATGTATGGCAGTGTGTGTGTGAATGCATGTGAAAGTGACTCATTGTAAAGCTCTTTGCAACTGTCTCAGGATAAATGCGCTAAATAAATCCATGTCCATGGCCATCAGATTACTTTTTACTCCTTGCTTTAAGTGCTTTAATATCAACATGGTAGATGTCAAACCAGTGTATGAAGCCAGTGTATAAAAATGAATGAAACTTACTTCTGCAGATGGGTCTGTGGTCACTCCAGGCAGCTAGTGTGTCGGTGACTCGTTGACAGGTGATACTTTTAGATCCTTGTAGTACATAGCTGTCATCACAACTGAACTGGACACTGGAGCCAACTCTAGTTAAGGAGACACAACAATAACAACACTTGTCAAAAACAGTAACAGTGAGGATGACTGCAGCTCTGATTGCTTCTCAAAGCCCCAGTCAGGTGTTTTTGTGATACTTTTAGAAAGCTCTTACATCACGGCTTATATCTTAAGAGAGCTGGGCTCTTACAGGAGATAATTGTAGAAATAATTTATGAATCACGGTCATGATATTAATGATGTAAAGGCTTTTAGGTCCCTGTGGAAGACAACCATCGCCACAGATCATCCAATTTGAATCTCTAATTCCTCTTTCTGTAAGACCCCGTACTTTTTCGTCATTCGTACCTTCCTCTTGTCTTCTTTTCTTTGCCCTCCTTTCCATTCTTTTCTCAACTCTTCTCGCCTTGTCTCTCATCAGTGGCTCTGATCATTCCTGTGTTCCCATTCCCTCCAACATCCCGCTGCCTAACACGTGAGAGGGACATTCAGCCATCTAAGTGGTAGTCTGCATGGTGTCGTGTCTGTAAAGCTTAATGTCTCTTCCCCGCTGACACACACCGCAGTCTACCACCTGGCCAAACATTCGCTACGTAGTGTTCTGGTTGTTCAGTGGCTTCACCCTGTTGTTAAACACTGTGAAGTCGCACAGCCCGGCCGAATCTCTCTGTTAGTGCCTTTGTCACGGAGAGTTGGGTCATTCACTTTACAGCTTCTGCTACTTTGGTGCCACTGATGGCACTGAAAATACCTTACGTGCAGCCGCTTGCTGTGAAATTTACAATTACCAGAGAAAAACTTACTGTTATTGCTTTTTTCCTGAAAGAACTTTTCACTGCAATTGTGTACGTGGTTGTCTGACAATGGAAACGGCCATGACACACTGAGGTACAGTCATCTTGCACACTGCCCAACAGCGCAAATTCTTATTTTCTCCACAGCTCATGTCTTCTCCTGTCTTACCTCATCAAACCAAAAATCCGCTCAAGCTCCAGCATCTTGGTGCTCAATGATGATTAGATAGAAACCTGTAACACACACCAAACACATCCATGCCAACATGCATATGCACAAAGACGTGGAGGTAATGACCTTTTGCTGAAGCTCCAATAATAGAACTATGGAGTATGTGCAGTCATGGTGCTGATGGTGAAGAAGTCCACCAGGAACTAAGCATGAAAAGATTTGTTCAAAAGTTTTTCAGCCTGAAAGAATTATCCGATAAGCGTAAAAACGGAATGCCCATTTTGATTTCCTCATAATCATGAGAGAAACATAAGGACAATTTAGCTGCCACTGATGTTAAGTGGATGAGTCGTAGGGAGGGGTGATCATTATATAATAGCTCTCTCCTGATTAAATGAAATTATGGCTCCCTTTCGACTGATAAGATGACAGACACCATGGAGTGAATCATTTAAAAATCCCCGTGTCCATCAAGGTCTTGTTAATTAGCCAAGATCCTTTGTCCCAAACATTTCTTCCCATTCTCTGTATAACTGTTATATGAGTGAGGAATAATACAAACTATAATCAGGGCAAACAATGAAAAGTATGTAACAGGCTCAGTCTCTATTGGTAAAGGAGAACTGCAGGCCTGAAACTACTTGACTGACAGTTGCAGGGCAACCTGTACCTGGGAAATTAGGTAACAGCAGAAGAGGTTAAGAATTCCAGATTTACACTGCTTAGCGTAGGACTGCCAATCACAATTATTTTTATTCTCAATTAGGGGTGAATGATACGGTTCTTTTCAGCCAATAAAATAACAACCTGCTTGTCAGGGCAGATCCAACATAAAAGGTGCATCAGTTATTCTGGCTGATCAGACCCTCTCCTCAGGCGGAAGGTGGGCAAAGTTATGCTACCATTATGTGATCACCAGACTCCCTGTACTTATACAAATTATTAAAGATGTAAAAGGTATAGATCGTCCTAGGTGAGTTGTAACAGGTAAGTGAGGTGTCAGTGAAGATGTCAATCAAACAGAGTCTGTACATCTCCGTTCTAAAAAGAGCTCAGCCAGAAAAGAAGAATCACCTGTGCAGGTGTTCCAGGAATGTGCGAGGCCTATAAACCAAGTCCCACATGTTGAGAAGTAAATAATACATGAATTAGTGAAATCTTTAACAGCTAACATTTAGTGTTTCCAGTCACGAGCTTAAAATATTTAATATTTACTTGAGGCAGGGATGACACAAGGCTCTTTTGTGTTCATTAATTATCTTATAGCCACTAAGTGGTGGTGAAAGTGTTCTCGAAAGTGTTACACACACACCGCACACACACAGACACACACACAGAAATAGCAGCAGCTACAAAAGAATAAAACTGCAGCTTAAACACTCATTACCTCCAGGTGGCACACATGAAAAATTCCAGCACATAAACTCTCGAAGCAATTACCTCTTTCTTTTGAGTGTGTGCGTGCATGTATGTGTGTGTGTGATGGCAACATCAACATGCCTATATCTGCAGGTTCAAAATGTTACCGTTAAGAATTTGCTCTCCTTGAGGTGACACCGGTGGGCAGGTGTGGAGCAGGTCTGACAAGCATTAAACAGCACCTCTTTAAAAGACTGCAGATATGAATATGAGTTTTTCCAAGTTTGTTGCAGGCCACTTACATAAGGTGTTTCTTGTCCAGAAAACCAGAGCTGTACCGTCATGTCCCCAACAGACATAAATTATTCATGATAATACATAAACTACAAAACACTTCAGTCCCCACGAAAATGAAGCAGAACTTTAGTGAGGACGTTAAATGCTCATTGGACCAATTTGGGGACCAGAATTTTGGCAGAGTGGCACTCCCTCTTAGTCTGGGAGTTAAAGGTTGCTGTTGCTAACTTGAGACAAGGGACAACTACAAAACACAGTGATTTCTGCAGAAGTAATCCAAACTGGGACCTGTATGTCTGTAAGCTCAAGATAACCTGGATAAACTAAAACAGTCCTTACTTACACATACTGCCAATCTTCCATGTTGCACAGTCGAGTATTTCATAAAGCCAAAGAAGGGCTGCAAGGGAATCAACGCACCTGCTAAGCTCGACTGTACTCAAAAAAAAAAAAAAGTGTCAAAAAAGGGGTGTCTTGTCTGTTCCGCCTGCAGCAAGGCTCGGTATTTTCAACTAACTGTCAGTAATTGGCCCAGTGCTGGCAACAACCAAGCTGTTCTGACTTAAGAATTAAAACAGCAAAACATAAATTGAGCAAGACTCCCTCTTCCCACTTGTGCCAAGCTTGCAGATTCACTGCAGGAAAAGACCTTTGAGCGAGAAAATTTTTGTCTGCTTTCAACATCTGACACACATATAATGATGATCCCTAGGCTGATCATCAAATCAACTGGATCTAAGGACCTTTTCGTATAAACTGATTGGACTTGGAGCGACAGGGAAGAGTTGCGTATGGGATAATGGGAACTTACTGGAAGGCGGAGCCCATCCTCTTGCCATTTTCTGGAACACCAGGATCTGGACAAACATCACCAGCAAGCCCACTTTGACTCACTGAAAAAAAGAAGAGAGAACATATGGTCTTGTCTGTTTGGAGAGTAAGTGACGGGGGGAAAATTATATTTTTATTATCATGTCCACAAGAATGACTATTTTTCAATATGTGATGACTGTCAAGTGGTTAAGCATAACTAGTATGACTCCAACTGTGAGAGATATCCTCAGCTGTTGTTGAGAATTCACAAAATGGGGTACACACTCCATTCTCGGCTAAATGAGGAACATGAAACGTACACAAGACAGATGGGATAAGAATCTACGAGATTTAAAGATAAAACATTTTTTAACGAAAGAGCAGCGATGAACACATTTATCATGATCTGCCTTTAGTAATTTATCCATCTATGGAGATCATCCCACACAAAATAAACAACTCACAACCATCTCTGTGTGTTTACTTTCGCCCTTGAAAGGAAAAAATATAAGAAACAGTAATTGCTTTTGACAAAAGTCTGGAAACTGACGAATAATTCATCTAAGTAGGTTGTTATTATACAGCAGACATTTTGACTTCTCAGAGCAGGAAAAACACTGCTGATAAAACTAATGAAGGCCGCATTTCATGTAGTCGACCCAGTTCCAGTGCTCAGGCATTGTGCAAGCTCACCTACTGACACTTAATACAAATGAATCAATTGTTAATGTTATTATATTAACCTGACATTTTCCTGCTTTGACAGGTCAGAATATTGTGAAAAGGATCCATACCAGGACTCTGAAACTAGCTCACCCAGATTGAGTACACTTGTGTTTTAGCTGCTAAAATGTCTACATTTAAAAAGTGTATAGGTTAGGGATCTCTTGTTCCTTCATTTAATTTTGCACTTGATAAAAATCCATGCAAAATGATGAGTTCAGTTCACCAAGATCGTACTTTTTTCCCTCCAGATAAAACCATTACAATAATCTTAAGGATGCTAAGGTTTCAGCATAATCACATAAAAATTCCACCCACAGATTTTGACAGCTGAGATATAGATATTCAGCACTGTGAAGGGAAATATCAGACAATAAGTTGAATACATTACAGCAAATAAGCAGTAAATAGCCCACATATATCAGTGTCCTCTGGCTTACCTTCTTTTGACATCTTAAAATTAAGTTGTAACCCTCTACCTTTACTGAGGTGTTTAATTAAATGAGGCTGAACTACCTCAATTATAAATGCAATGAATATTGACGTAAATTTGTAAGAATCATCTAGGCCAATGACTACAATTAATGCTGTCTGAATATAAAACAATGTGGAAGAAACATTAAGCTCACAAATCTGTTTAAAAGGCTAACAGTTACTAAGAAACATGAGCCAACTGCAAAGCTAGCATGTCACGAACGTTGACATTAGCTAACATAACGTCACTTAAACAACAACTTACGTTTATTATGTTTTGGTTTTTTTTTGTCTGTATTTTGGTTATTCTTCATATTCTCCCCCCATCAATTGCCAACATCACTGCTAGCTTCTATTTACCATAACGACACTGATAAAAGGGAAAAGAAAGGTTGATTAAAAAAAAAAAAGAAGAAGAAGAAGAAAAAGAAAAGTGCGAAGCCAGTTCCCAACCTAGCTTGTCAGGCGCGTTAAAGCTAGCTAACTTAATGCCAGTAACAGTATGTGGAGTCAACTCCTTTTCCTCTGTACGAAATGAAAGAAACTTACATTTTGCGTTGTGTTTCTTTGGCCTACAGTATATTTCGCTCGTTCGTCATATCGTTGTGTTTTTCCCCATCAAGTGACACTGTCAGTAGTCTACCAAGATCCATTTAAGCTAACCTCCTCACATAGTTGTGAATATCTTCGACCATGTGAACTTTAGCTCGTCCCTGAACGCAGCTCTAACTCAAACTGCCAGATGTCAGCCAGACATTTAATAAACTGCTCTGAGCAAATGGCACACATGGAACTCTAAAACCTTTTTTATGAAAAATGTAAGAGATTCTGGTGCGAGCATTGCCATCTCTTTACATAAACTCCATTAAAATTCACATTGGAAAATGCTATTGTTTTGTATCATTATTATTATTATATCATTCTGATTAATATTCTATGAACAAAAACACAAGACAAGCTTATCAATACTAACCTAAATGAAACTACCCAGTTTTATAACAATACACAATTATTCAAACTTGCTCCATTATTGACCTGCTGCAATATTTTTAACAGGTTGTTGGGCCTGCATTAGTAGTAGTCTAATAACCCAAAGATACAATAAGTAATGTTACATAGTCTAAAATATATTAGCCCATGGATGATACGATTATTGAGTCAAATTACTTGTAATATGAATATTGCATACAGGACTGTAAACTGGGTATTTCTACACAATGGCATTGCTACTCTTAATTAAGTGAATTAAGGTCTTGAATACTTCTTCCACCCTTGAAAAAAATACAGGCTTATAACTTCTACACTTTTATCCAGGGCATTTGAAACTTTCAAACTCATATAATGTAAAAGGACCTTAATTTTTTTGTGCTACAACACCGCTTGCTTCAGGAATTATGCCTCCCTCCGTTTACGTCAGCTTTAATTATAAACTTCACCGCTGCATTGTCACATAGTGTCATAGTCGTACGCAAATCTGACATTTAGTCTACCAAAAACCTATACAAACACATTTTATAAAACCCTCAGGGAAAAAAACTGTCAAAAGAAGAAGAAAGAAAAATACTTTTACAGTAAAAAAATGCCGCGACAACTGTCACATCTCCGCATTTAATTCCCTCCTGTTTTGTTGTACATCTTCATGATCTGTTCTGTTCAAAAAACCAACAACACAAAAGCAAATCACATCACAATTTTTCGTCCAGCTCTTATTTGGGATCTAGCATTTTTGTTTGTTTGTTTTTTCAGACTTTGCTCTGGCTGGGAGCATCTGCCGGATGCCTACGACACAATGTAAATGTAAATGAGACCAGACAACATGACAGAAACCAGTTTGGACCAGCTCTGTCTTAATGGAACTCTGCGGATGAAAAATGGCAGTTAGCATGAAAATAAAGGGAAAGGACGGAGAGGATAAATAAAATAGGAATGAGGAGGATGCCAGAGAGGGGACGACAAAAGCGCAAGGGAAAAAAAGAGGAGAATATCCTTGTGATAACATGTGTCACGGAGAATAGACAATATCTGACCTCTCAACCTCTCTCAAATTCTTTCCGTCCATCTTTTCTTGTATTTGTCTGTCTTCCTGCATCCACTCCCTCTCGCTTTTTCTCTCCACTTTTGTATTCTCAGCTTGCGCGCCCCGCTTTCCCCCCTCCTTCACACACATTAGCCGCAATTTACAAAGGGATGCCGAAGTTTTGTGCAACCCGGCATAAAAGATGGATGAATGATTTGCTGCATTTGTGCGATTGTGTTATGCGTGTGCCGAGAGGTTTTTTGTTTTGTTTTGTTTTTTTTTTTTTGCGAGTGTATAGACGCTGCGTGTGCGTGGTTGTGCGAGATATGATGCAAACAGAACAAGCTGTCTTGTTGCTCTGCTGCGTTTTTTGATGTTCCGTCCAAAAATCACCACACAAACACACTCGAGAAAAAAACACACTCTCTGTGTTGCGCTCTCTCATCCCTTTCTGCTTCACTCATGTTCAAATGGCTTTCATTGGCATCAAATACAAAGGTTCATATTGCCGAAAACAAATCCAGCTCATGCAAACAACATGAGATTGTTATAGGGGAGAAAAAGCTGCCAAATATCACCGCTGGGCCGATGTCAAAAATCCTCATTCCGACTTAATCCCATATTTGCACTTAAAAGACCGTTCAACATTTAAACACAAGCTTATGATGCGTGATGTCATTTCCATATCATCAAAGTGTCTTCAGCGAACCTTTCATCTCTGCGAGTCAACTTCTTTTAGGAATTCGCAAAGAGTGATTAATTTTCTCGTCTGCTGATGTACACTCGGCATCTCTGACTTCCACGCAAGACGTTCACTTCGCATCAGCTGCCCACTCTCACAGAGAACACGAGTCAACCTGATTCTCCGCCTCCTCCTCTGTGTGAAAGTTTCAGATACCACAAGGGGTGAAATTTCACTCCGGCGCTGAGTCCCTAACTGATCTTAATAAAACAGACATTTCCCTCAAGGCAACGTTAAATGACCAAACAAAAGTAACGTAGTAACTGTAACTGTCTTTGGCAACTTATATGAGGAAAAAACTATGTGGAGAAGCGCCTGTCCTCCTGTCTGTCCTCCCGCCTGTCCTACCAACTCCTCCTCACATTTCTGCCCGGAAAACAGCATCTGTCACCGGCAAAAAACGTTAACTCACTCTAAATCACCGCGACGGTCAGCCCTCTGGACAGAGACATCAGGGAACTTTCCCCCAGAAAACAGCCTCCGCCCCAGCGAGTGAGCGACAGCTTCCAGTTTAAAAAACGTAACTTTGTCACTTTCCAGGATATTTGGTGGGTCAGGATCTCAATCTCAACACATTATAACAGCATCCATATGATTATAAACTGTCTGTGGGTTTATATTGATGGGGGGACACCAGGGAAACACCTTCAAAACACACTGATGTCATCATCATGACGTGTACCATCACGCCTCTTTAGGAGAGTGAATGTGTGTGAATTACACAGCAGTTCGTCTTTAAGGCGGAGATGCTTTGCTCTTGGCAGAGAATTGGCGAACCAATGCTAAGGAGATAATGTGGCATCACTGTGAAAAAAGGGCTAGTTACTCCCTCCATTTGTCCAAAACTATCCACTATACACTCACCCCTAAGAGTAAGTAATATCCCTAATGAACAGTGCAATAAACCATGACTGCATGTCAAGACTGAAAAATGTTAGTACTCGGGGAAGGAAGTGTTTTCAGGCATATTTTTAAAGAGCCCGCTCACCATAAAATAAAGAGATTCAGCATAGCATTAAGGATAAAGAGACTATGTGGCTGCTGCAGTGGTTAAAGGCAAGTAATTACAATCCAAAGCTACTGGTTCTTCACTTTAGTATTTCATTTTATGGGACTTTGCAAGAGAAATGGAACACTTTTTTTTTTTTCTTTTTACCCTACAACGTTTGCTTCAATCAAGAGCGACAAGTGACTAAAGTAAGGGAAATGTTTATTACAGCAGATGATGTAATAATTGAGTCTCATCACAAAGTCTTTAGCAATGAGACTCTAGAGGGAGATTTTGTGAAGGAAGGGTTTCTGCCCTGAGCAGCAGCAAGAAAGAACCCCTTTCCCATGGAGTCTAGACTCTGGCAGTGGTGGTGGTGGTGGCTGATGACTCTCCAAAGACTGTAAGGCTGATGAAATGATGAAGCTGATGAAGCTGATGAAGCTGATGAAGCTGATGAAGCCGCGACTGGGCGGTGACAGGGAGGTGAGTGGAGTGAATGACATTATGGTATGAGTAATTAAATAAAGAGTGACTGAACTTTCACTTTTTACATAGTATATACACTACAATACTCATGCAACATAAACTACTTAAACTCAAATGCATCACTAATAATACTCCAATGCAGATCGTGTTTGACATTTCTTCTGAATAATGAGTAATTTTGATCTCTTTGATACTTTAAGTGGATTTTACTGCTGATACTTACATACTTTTACTTAAGTATAGAATAGTTTTACATGGTGGTATTGCTACTGTTACTGAAATAAAAACACATTTTACTTTTTCCACCACATGGGCTGATGACATTGCCATTAACCTTCAACAATACAATAATGTCATTGGGTATCAGTTTGTAACCTTTTTTTTGTTATAACCTAATCTATTGATTAATTCCTCTTCACGTCTCTGCTTACTTACTTCATTACATTTGATCAGTGCCTTTTAATTAAAAAAGTTAGCAATGCTTTTTCCATGAAGATCAAAGAATAAATAAAAGACACTGAGTCCACTGAGCAGCCAATGTTGCAACAGTACGGAACTGACAAGCAGAACGGGATTATGTGGCTGCTGTCGTCAGCGTTCGCCCTCAACACCACCAGATTAGACATGACACATGTTTTTGTGTTTTCCCATGAGTTATTATCTCTGGATACCAGAAACACCACGCAGGATGTCACACATCTGTCAAATTCAAATTGATCAATTTATCAATACATAATGATTTAAAAAACGCATATGTTTATCATTATTATTATTATTATTATTATTATTATTATTATTATTATTATTATTATTATTATTATTGATATTTTATCATTCCTCTCAAAAGCACAGAAGGCATCTAATCAGCAAACTGTGATGAAACATGTTAATTAGAAAGTTAGAAATCACTTGTCTCCATTGTTAAACGTGTCGGCTGCATAGAGCTTGTTTGTAACTCATTAGGTTGTACAAGCAGCACACAGAGTTATCTTTTTCAAAGTTAAAAACAGAAAAATGCGTAGTAGAGTAGTAGAAACAGCGTAAAAAGCATATGAAACAAGGTCATGTTGAATATGTGCATTTTGTTGAACATAAAGTCTTGTGTCTTTTCTCTAGTCGATTTTGTTTTCTTTGTTGTGAGAAACTGTTGTTGAAATTCCAAAGAGACAGAGTTACAAGCCACTGGCCCGGGCAATTGGAGAGAAATGGTAAACTGCTGGCTTAGAGGGCAACGTAAAGACGGATAAACACAAAGAGACATTTGCATTGAGAATGCAAAGCTGTGTAGCTCAAAAGTTTAGTCATTATAGCAGCTGACAGATGAACCATTAAAAAGGAAAATGTGGTCAAAGAGTGAATGAGAGACGGTGCAAGGAGAAAGGGAGAGCGTGGGAGAGTGTGTTTGTCCGTGTGTGTGCCTGTGTGTGTGTGTAATCAGCTGATGTGTGTTTCAGGTAAGAGCTTTTGAGTTGCTCTTCAGACGTCCGCAGGATGAGTGGAGAGACGTATGGCGTGCTGTTTGTGGATACGCTCTCTTCTCACAGCTCTCCTTGCAGCCACTCTGCCCTCTCTCTCTCCCACATCTTCTCACGCTCACAGGTCAATCAAGCTGAGACCTTTGAGAGTCAACGACCATCTTCCCAGCATTATCTTATTGAGCCCACAGGATTCCCCCCTTCTTGTTACGACATAAATTGTATTCAGATGGTTAAAGGACTGCATTTGCTATCGTGTGATTTTCCAAGTTTCAGGCATCGGCCTCACCTTCATGTGAGCAGATGAACCACCACGCCTGACAATCCTGAAGAAAATACTGATATAAATCACACTCTCACAATGATTCATTACACTTCTAGGTCACTGTCTAGGGAGTAAAACTCCTTAATCACAATCTTTCAGCCTCTCTATAATTATGACACATCCTCATCAGTAAGCTAATGTTACCACTGAGAGAAGGTAACTGTAAGATGAACTGCTTTCATTTTCTATATTGTTCTAGTTAGCACTCTGTCTGTCTGTCTGTCTGTCTGTCTGTCTGTCTATCTATCTATCTATCTATCTATCTATCTATCTATCTATCTATCTATCTATCTATCTATCTATCTATCTATCTATCTATCTATCTATCTATCTATCTATCTATCTATCTATCTATCTATCTATCTACCTACCTATCTACCTACCTACCTGTTGGAGAATGATCCATGAACAGAATCATCCATAAACAAACAGTCCTCAAACTGATTTTCACTTATTCTCATGTGTGTCTGTCTAATAGACTTTGCTTTAATACAGACTAGAGGCATTTACAGACAGTCTTTTAGATTATGATTCATAAGTGTGCCATTCTCTAGACAGGTAAAACTCATTATCATCAGTGTCTGGTTCTTTGTAATGATTATATATTGCGTAAAGACATTCTCTGCCATACCGCTATAATATTACCACTGGGAGTCATACAATGTAAAGATGCGTTGTTCAAAGACTGGTTCGGGACCAAAAGCGGACCTCGGCTTACATTTTATAAGGTGTTTTAATGAGTCAGATTCCAAGTCTGATGGCCTGACCATAGTGTGTTTAGATTGCCTCACTGAACCTTCAGTTCACCACATTTACTCAGTTTTGGTCCCCGAAATGCTGGGATGTTTTAATGAGCATGGGTCCCAAGTTGTGAAACCAAATTTCTCACTTTTAGTCTGTTCAGGGCTGCAAAAGCTTGAGGGATCCCTGGACTACACGGTTAACGGTCATTATCATCATTCTTTGGCTCCACATTGTGATAACAGATAACAAAGCTTGTTCTCTGCAGTGCAGAAATAATTTTACAAGTGGGATAGCTCCTTTTGAGAGTCTTTAGGCTGATAGGCAAGAACTCACTCTGTGCCCACTGTAATTTTGCTAAACACCATGATGAAATCCACACTGGGCAATATGAGATCTGGAACCACCAGTGCACCACAAGTCATACGGTTAACAGCTGAGCTCTGCTGCTCACATAGATATTTTGTTTTTAAGTTAATTTATATTTAGATGACATCCCCATTTCCAAAACTATATTGTAAATTATTTGAATACATTTGCGCGAGAATCCTCCAAAGACCGCCGTGGTGAGAGAGCTGCTTCATAACGAGATATTTTTGTTGGCTTGGCCCCTTCATGTAGGAAACTCGACAACTTTACACTCAGCAGACTGACTCGAGGTGAGTCTCTCACGTGGAAACAACTTTGTATACGAGTGTGCTTGCGTGTAAGTATGCATGCGTGTGTGCATGCTTGGTTTGTGTAAGCAAGAGTAAAAAGAAACTGTGTGTGTGTGTCTGAGAGAGAGAGAGAGAGAGAGACGCTCTTCACCAAGCTTCACATCATTGATAAATATAACAAACTGATATGCCCCGGGAACTCCTCACATATACGCGCATTCAAATACACACAGAGTATACAATTTTAAAATTTAATCGCAGCAACACACCATGGCGCACGTAAGATCTTTTTTTTTTTCCACATACAACCACATGCACACAGCAAACGCCATACTTATGGTAATTGCACCTGCACATGCTTGGTTAAGCATGTAAATCAGCAGAATTATTGATGAGGGTTTCATAATGAAGCTAAATGCTAAGGAATGGATGAGGTATGAGCTCTGGCTTCCAGTAATTAAAAGCCTCAGTCACATGATCTGAATGCTGTTTTAGAGACTTCTCCAAGAAGTATATACGCCACTCCGGACTGCAGAGATATTCATCACGTTTATCATTAAATTGATTGTTTCGCTGCCTTGTGGTCAATGCAATGTGTACATTTATTTGAATTCCCATTAGCTGCCGCCGAGGTGACAACAATTTTTTCCTGAGGTCTACATATAAACGCTGCATGCCTCAACTTTCGATCAGCTAATTAAAGCTTCAGCTGCTCACAATGCCTTTTCAAATAACAGCTGATGCGTTCTATTCGCTGCACAAACAGCGGTGAGCACAGACGGTTGATCAGGTGTGAAGATATCACAAAGAACTGAGTAAATACTCAAATGTTGGAAGCCACCAGAGAGTTTTCCTTTTAATGGCCTGAAATCCAAAATAAGCCCTAAAAATTGACACCTACTGTGCACATTAGCTGCCAGCATTTGAACAAACAAATGGCGTATTAGTTATAAATCATCTTGAGACTTTCTCTGACGAAGCTTTAGATTTTTATTTTTTTTTTTCATCTTGCATTTGAAACTTTAGACAGTTTTCAGCACATCAAACAATCAGTTTGAAATGAGATCACATCCCCAGGGGGCATTTTATCTTGTGTTTGCCTTTGAGGAAGACCTATGGCCAAAACACGTCAGCAGTGATACTTATACTACTATCAACATTTATTCATAGAACGAAAAATCTCTACAGGCAGAAATCGCTTTGATGGTTTGCCAACTTTTTTTTACTGCTGAACCGACATGTATTTTTTTTTTCAGGTTTGAGTCATCCAGGGTGGAGTTTTCTACATAGCTGACTGTGAATATATACTGCGCACAGGATGAGTCAACATAAATGTTTGTCATTATTAAGTTAACAACTGCAATACCATGATCAATAGTTAGAAATCGTAAGGTCTGCAAGCTTTTTAAATTAATTGTCTGTGTCTTACAACAGACAGTTTCTCTGATCTAAAAGCTGTATGAGCAGGAAGATGTCTGAGTTGTTAAATGTGTTTGTGCTTTCAAAACCCTTTACATTGCACTGCTGTAAAAACAAAATCAATTTCTTATGTAGTTATATGGTTATTGTTTAGGTATTGGTTATGTTTTGGCACAAAAATGACAGGAAGATCTTCATTTGGGTTACAACTTTCTCTCCCTTCTCATTTCCTGTCTGCCCCATGCTCTATGCAAACACATGGAGGATAAAACCAAAACAGGGAACAGCAACAAACAGTAACACAGAGACATGGTGATGGTTTCAGTAAAATTGTTATCAGGGTTAAAAGAAACCAATACTGACTGTCGGAAGGAAACAGGACGTGAACGGTTGACGCCTGTGTCAGTACCAGATATTTTATTGACCCATCCAACCTCTCCCTCAGTGGACTCGTCGCTCTATAATAATGTCAAATTATTTCCTCCTTTGCCCCAAACATAAAACACAGCAATTGCTAAAGGGCTTTGTCACAGAATGTAAACATGTTTTTTTGGGGCATTTCCTGAAACACGTAATGCTCCTCACATAACGCATGTTCTCATTTCCTAGTTGGCTTCAACCAACTTTTTTTTAATATCAAACCGATATCACAGAGCAAGTGGGTTGACCTAGTTTGAAGTCCATTTAGGTAGGATGTGGGGGTAAAATGGATGGATCAAATACAACAATTTCATCCAGAAGCAGGCCTCTGTATCAAACCTAAATACTCTTAAAGCACCGATCAATCACCTAAATGTTATTGAGTATCTAAAAACGTCTGTCAGTTGATCCCAAATTTCAAATGCTGGTGAGTGGCTGTCCAGAGCCATACTAAAACACTAAGTTATGCCTAGAGATGTGGCTCACCATGTGTTTGTTGGAATGTAAACTTTTGTTAAAACTTTGGTCTGAAAATTGGTTTGAGGCTAAGTATTGTTCAGAAGCTGTATCATTATCGGAACTGGTATTTACATTCTTTTTTTTTTTTTTAACCATACCCTGCCCTACACAGAGGAGCGCTCTTTGTTTCCCATGTGATAACGTTAACGTTGACTTACATTAACTTACACAATATGCACGTACCTTACTGACATCGTGTACATGGCTTATGTCACCTATACATAACATAACAAACGTTTAACCAAACTGCGACTGGTTGACCGTGGGTTAAGAAGGCTTTCTGTCGGTGTCTTACAGGCGCTCGAGTTACATTGCGCATCTGTATGAAATTGATGTGATGATTATATCTAACATATAGTCATACTTTGCATTCAAAAAACTCTTTCATGTCTTTCACCATGTCAAAAAAAAAAGGCATGATGAAAAGTGAAACAATGCCCGTGAAAATCCAACTGACAGATCATCCTGAACGTATATGCATGTGCAGTATGGGTTCAGTTGCAAGACCTAAACTAAATGAACATGTTGAATTTTGTGCTTATACAATATTTTTCGCCTTCATTGATGTTCACTATGGGATTGCATCATTTCCCTCCCGGCTTACTGCACAATACGTCCCAGGGATGAGCTGTCAAACCTTAAATATTAAAGACTTCACCTGACAGACACTACACTGTCTGCAATCTCAGCTGCACCTCCAGCGGGAAAGGATACGATGCAGTGAGCGATCCTGGCCACGAAAAATCCCAACACAAAAACCTCACTTAGATGTTGGAAATTTAGAAAGTTAGAATATAACAAAAAAAGACGAAATGGACAGTACAAAGACTGCTCCAGACAGCAGAAAATGAGTCACCATGCTGCATTGAGTTTATTGTGGACTGTAGACAGATTATCATCCTGACAACAGCACAGCGTGTGTGACAATGACATTCCTTCAAAGGTAGAAATAAAAGAAACCATCATAACAGACACAAAATAGAGGCTCATGAGTCTGCCTTTGGTATCCAAACATGATGGCTGTGCAGGGGGATGACAGGAGGACATGCCGAGCAGTAAAACACATCGGAGTTGAAATCACGGCCAAGTTAACCAAAGACCAGAAACAGCATATTCTGAATCTGCTATGCATTCGCTCTCTCGCCTTGTTAACTTTCTTAAGAGTTAACTGCAAAAGCTGAATGTTTACTTGCACCATTTGTTGGTTTGTTATGAACTGAACCGTAAGAGAGACTCCAGCTGAGTCAAAGCTTGATTGTTACTGGAGCATAAAAATAAAATTTCTTTGCAAATACTTGTTTTTTTGTTTTTTTTTACTGGTTACTGGTATTTGGCTTCTATTAAAAAAAGAAAAAAAAAGTGCTTCTCCAACTAAAAATACAGTAAGTGGAATAATTATGGAACTGGTTTCATGTTGACCCCTGACCTTCTGTTGGAAAAAAAGAGTTATGTTTTATTTTTTCTGTGACGGTCGACCTCAGAGAAAAGTAGATTAACTCAATGCCCTTGCCCCATCAAAGATGAATGCAGCCCGTGTGTCCTTGTGTATGTATTTATGTGTGTGCGGGCAGCAAATGTGTG
Source organism: Acanthopagrus latus (assembly GCF_904848185.1). Taxonomy (NCBI): domain Eukaryota; kingdom Metazoa; phylum Chordata; class Actinopteri; order Spariformes; family Sparidae; genus Acanthopagrus; species Acanthopagrus latus. The sequence continues at coordinate 25,142,558 of NC_051042.1, forward strand.
TGTGACCAAAAGAGTTCCAACTTAAAAGGACGGTCACACTATCTACAAACACACAGTAGTTTACTTACAGACGGCATTTTTGTGACTGGAGTCTTTGCTGGGCATCATCTTCACCCCTCTGGACTTCAGCTCTATTGCTTTCTTCACTGCAGAGAGGTAGAGGAGATGAGGGTTTGTTAATTCATTGATAAATAATGCTTCATTAACCCGAAATTACTGTACATCTTTTAAGTGCTTATTATTTTCCCGGTTTGCCACGCGGTACACATCCACTTTGGCCGCAATCCAGAAGGTGCTTCACACTCCCCCCCCTCCGATAACAAACCGACAACAAATGCAACAGTGGCAGAAAGTGAAAATTAGAACAGGGAAAAGGGAGAAGATATTAAAAGCCACTGAGAACAAGGGACGAGAGAGGGGAAAGAGGGGGGAGAGGAGCAGAGCAGAGGGGAGCGGCATTACAATTTATTCCATCTATTCTATCCTAAGTAGCAGCATTGCAGAGGATAACAGAAAAATCTGTGCTACAACCAAACTACATCCCACTGAGAAACAGATTTGGCATGAAAAGCTCTCCCTCTCTGTCTCACACACACACACGCACACACACACACACAAACACACACACACCAATGCAATACACAAAACAACACATACAGAAAGGGAAATGACAGAAGTGCCAATGGCGAGAGCAAGAGAATGGTAACTCAGGCAGAAGACAGCACAGAGATGGACGGACGGGAACATGACCCAAAAACCCAGCTCTCTTCCAGCACCACAGGCAGGAGAGACAGGTCTTGGATCAGGTCTTGTGTTTGGTGTAGGAGGCAGTCAATTAAAATCTGAGCTGTCGTGGAAACTAATGTGCACTTTAAAATGCTAATTAAGTCACACAACCAGTCAATTAGATGACAGGAAAGGTCCGGAAAAGTCCACTCAGGTGGTTTCAGACTTCTGTCCTCAATAATTGCTGTTCTCAATTACAGTATATGCACAATATGAATATATAATTAAAAAAAAAAAAACAAAAACAGAATCACTTTAATTGCCAGGTGCAAGCAGACAAGGACTTTGTCTCGGGCGGATGTCACAGTTCACAACAAGACCCCAAAAAACAATAAGCGATGAAGATGAAGCTAAAAATTCACACAACTAAATACAAGAGTTAAATTACTCAGAGTAATGTATCGAATAAACTGCATAAAATATCAGTAGAATAAGTCGATAAACTAATCTGAAATCTGCTGGATTGTGTAATTTACATGATATTACAAAACCGGTGCAACAACACTAATATTACATTTGCATTTAAATATTATGTGGATTGTGTTCATCTTCTATTATAATGGTTTTTGGGCCTGCGGTAAGAAAGGCATGAAGATGATGGGCGGCCCTTGTTTTCAGATTTCCTGGTCTCCCACGTCTCAGGGAGGGGAGACTTGAGAGAGTTCAGCCAAGAAAAAAACTCCCATGTGTTCCCACTCCTATCTAGTTTGTGTTTTCATTTGAAAGAAGAATTTCAAGAAGAAATCCGAGTGTGTATTAGACACACACACACACACACACACACACACACACACACACACACACACACACACACACACACACACACACACACACGCACACACACACACAAGATGTGCACACACTTTTTTCTGCTTCCTGCAAATACAAAAAAAAGACAGAGAGCAGAGAAGTAATGAGACTGAGAGAGTGTGCTTTACCTTGGTACTGAGCGCTGAATCCTTTTCTTCGATGGTTGCTGTCTGAGGTGAAATGTATCCTCAGCCAGTTCTTACTTGATATCACTGGTGAAGGCAGGGTTGTGCCAGTCAGCCTAGAAGTAAGCAAATAAGAGATTACTTATTAATAAAAGATTAATATACATTAGAAACATAACAAATACCAGTTAGATGTAGAAGTTGTAGAAAGACTTAACTTAAACTTAAGACTTATATCCACATTTCATAACTATCTGGAATGTATCTGCCTTTCTACTTGAACTAAGTTTGTATCACTTCATGAATTTATCATATACTGTAGAGAACAGAAGAGCAGACAAAGAAAAGGCAGGTAGAAGGAGAAGGTATGATGCAACCAAACTCAAGGGTTAGTGTTCAACTCTGGCTCCAAGACAAAGGTCCTCTCCCGTGAATAAAGTGTATGTTGCCTTGTGTAACTGCTGTCCACTGTGCTGCGTCTCTGTGTGGTCTGCATTGTTGGTGAATGTGACGCTGCCAAAGATGGACAGTGTTTGTTATAACTCTCCTCTACAGTGTCTGCACTCTGTCCTGGATGTGTTCATGGAGAATGAGCTTATTATTCTTAATCTGCCGTGGAAAAAAACAAACAAACAAAAAAAACCCGCAGTTGTTGGGAGGAAAGTGATTCAAAATCGCTGCTATGTAATTACGGACTGCAGTGTTATAGATTTGTGGCTCATAATTTGAAAATTACCTGTCAAAAACAATCGGAAATACAGCGTGTCATACGGAGCAAATACATAGAACAAATTCAGGATCTAATCTGGTTGATATGAGGGCCTACATATAGAAAAATATCCCATTTTCTGAAGCAAAACTTTTCCAGAGAGAGTTCAAAGTATGATTTTGATGTCACTTTGTATTGTCCTCTGAGGTGCAGAGGCTGGCTGTAATTTAAGGAGGTATTAGCTGAAAGGCAATTTGTTCCGCTGGCTTGGAAAGTGCGGATATGGGAATTGAATGAGCGATATTATCCCCCTCCATAATGGTCACCACTGGCCAGAGGCGGGGCACTGCAGCCGTAGCGGATACAGTATAACACCCCTCGTCAAAATGTGCCTTTAACTGAGGGGCTATTTAACAAATATATCAAAACTTAATAAGAATATGATGGATATGATTATGAAGAGAAAGAGAAAGTACATTTTGGTGTCTGGGATTTGGAGAATTGGCTGCATTTATATGATTATCTGTGATTCTGGGCTCAGGGTAGAGCACAGTTACTAAAACACCTGGTGTGTCTTTAACTCATTTATGATTTAAAAGAAAAATGAATTAAGTAAAACATGGCAAAAAGAAAAGGGAAATAGTAAAACAGGAGAGGTGAGTGGAGATAGTGAAGAAGAAAGACGATATAGTTCACATCTACAAAAACAGTTTCTAAAGCATCACCGCTGAGACGACGAGTTGGGTGCCTATGGTAAGTCTTACATCAGCTATAGCTGCTCTCGCATGTCATTACCAACGGCAACTAAGGCGCTGGTAATAAAACATGAAATAAAAAAAAAAAAGCAACAACCAAAAAAAATTTAAATGTGGGGGGAAATGGTACACTGAGACAAAAAAAAGAAAAGGAAATGATGTAAGAGACTGCCTGCGAGCCAATGTTCTACCGTCCTCAACAGAGCAACAAGAGCCACTGTAACTGCCCTTTAATAATGCCGCTGGTGAAGTGAGAAGATAGAGAGAGACAGTGAGGGAGGGAAGAAACACAGATAAGGAAAAGGGCAGAAACAAAGTATGAGAGGTGGTGAAAAAAAAAATATATTAAGAGCGCCTGTTGGAGGACCTTATTGAGTGCTTATTATCGGAGACACAAAGCTCTGTATCTCTGAGAGAGACAGCTCCGGAAACTCAGAAAAAAAAGGAATAAGAAATTTTTCAGATGGGACAAAAGCACCACCAGTGTGTACGCCTGAAGGAGAACCTAACTGTAATACACACAGTGAACAGAGCACGAGCGGTCCAGCAGTTAGTGGGATTAAATAATCATGTGTGATGACGTGTGAGATAAAACCAGAGGAAAGATTGCGGGGATTCGTGAAGGCAGTAACCCTCGTTCTGCACCTGACCGATGACCTCTCTGGGTTGGTGTGCAGGCAGGTCTGACTTCTGTAAGTATCATCAGACTTTTCAGTCAAGTCAGAATTTCTTCTTCTTTTTTTTTTTGCTCAAGTTTCAGTGCACTTTTAACCCGGTTATGTACGTGAGAGTGTGATTTTATTTCAGCTATACAAGTATAAGGATTTAGATGATGAAACAGCACATAGTTACATAACCACAGAGTCTTGGACTTTGCTGGTTTGTCTCAGACTGAAGTCAGTCGACATTTAACTCAAAGTCAGGAGGGAAACAGTTTATGTTTTAATAGAGAATCAAGAGCTAATGAAAGAACAATTCAATACTGAAGTTTATGTATACATGACTTGACAACACCAGTGGTGGAAGATGTATGCGCTATCAGCTTATAAAAGGTAGCAGAATCATATTAAAATCATATATGACAATGAATCCATCTTTAAGGTGTAATTACCCCAATCATATTGTAGTTTAAGTTGACTTGTCAAAGATATCTATCAAAGTGCTGTGTTGCAGAAATATCTACTGAAGTTAGCTAACCAGCTAGCCCTTTGTCACTTTGTACATCAAGAGGTGACAAATCCTACAAAGTAGCAAACCAGTACCCTTTAGTGCTTGATCTGACTGGCTGAAAGGTTTTTCGGGGACACCAACACCAACAACCCCCCCAGAGCACCGAGCTCCAAGTCTGCTAATTAGAGTCGGTTGATCAACCGTCACCTGCACGGTCAACTGCCTACTGGCTGCTTTCTTGCTAAAGGCAGCTACAGTTAGCAGCATTTAGCAGTTACTCCGTAGATATGCGGCCCCGTGTGTGCTTTGTGCATAAATGTGACAGCTGTTAAGAACATGAGAAACTGGTCCTCTTTGAAGACATCTCTTTTTGCCCCACAGATATAATATAGGGAAAAGTCATGTATCTATTCTAAAGGAGTCGTGCTAATTGTTAAACACCAATGCAGACTCAATGTTCGCGAAAACCTACATGGTACTAAACCTGCTTCTGATTCCGATATCGCTCGTTTTAATGAAGATGAGGTGTGTGAGCTGCTGACTCACTTCCAGTAGCTAGAATCTTACCAACAGAGAAGAACAACCCCTGTTCTGTATTACATTGGGAAATAACTTCAGGTGTTGTACTTTTACTGCCTTGGGCCCTCTGTATTTACAAAGTGGTGCTTATGCAATGGAAAATACTATTAATATGTGAAGATAGTGGTATGATGTTGTAAATCTACTCATTTCTTCTTGTGCAACTCCCACGTTATTGTGAATCTGCTCTGATAAATCACATGAGGATATGCGCGTCACTTCATCAATGTATGTCAAGACCCATCTGTGCTCCTCATGGTCACACCAACACGCACATTGTGAACCAGTATGCCTTGTGGCTGACCTGATTGGCTGTGGGGTTTCGGGAGGATAAGTCTGGCTTTGTCATGTGACCCAGTGAGTGCTGGAACGACAGTCATTCAGGATGTCGAGTTGGCAAACACTAATGGAGACCAACGGTTTCAAAAAGATTAGGAGCGATAAGTCGTTCCCGGAGGAGCTCTTTATGCGCTGTGCTTTGGAAGATTTCCTTTTTGTTTGGCCACTGCATTGTTATAAATGTGTGTTTCTTTACACATTTTGGTGATTTGGACTCCACTTCCTGCTCTCTGGTGGTAAGAAATCAATTATCACAGCTTTTCACAAATGCACAGAGAGCTCCCTGACAAATCAGCCCCCTTTCAAATGGCTTTTTACGGAGCCGGGACTTAGGTTTTTAAGGTTGAGGATAGTACAAGGATGCATGTTGATGTGCGGAATATGTTTATCGAAATCAGAGCAATACAGCCATTGTGTATTGGGAAGGACAACAAGATAGGGGCACATGAAAAGTAGAGAGAGAGAGAAAGAAAGAGATAAAAAGTGAAATGTGCTGCATCTCCTCCATTATTCATGGGGAACGGCCAGCTGCCTGACACTGGGATGAGGGAGAGACAAGAGGTCAGGGAGGAGGAGAGAGAGAGAGGGATGAGACATGAACCAAAAAGTAAGACAGAAGAAGGAGCAAATGAGAAGAGAGGAGAGGAGAGACTGAAGGGAGAAGTTGCTAAAATGATAGGGCGCAAGGGGGGGAGAGGCACGGAGAGACAGCTAATGAAGGACGGGCTGGACGGTGACCAGTAAACCAGCCTACTAGACGGGTGAAAAAAACAGGGGCTAATGGGCGGAGAACATGGCGGAGAAGGTGAGAGCGGGACAATTAAATGAACAGGCGCAAGGTTGCACAAGCCGCAAGGACAGGTCGGAAGTTAAAAAGGGGGGTCCGCGAGGAAGAGAGCATAAATGAGGCCCGGATGTTACGAACACCGGGTCGCAGGAGGGACGGCGATAAACTAGGAAGTGAGCGAAGCCGGAAGGAGAGGAGTGACGGGAGGAAGAGAGGAGGATGCACGTTTAACGCAAAGAAAGAACTCGTGCAAGGATTAAACAAAACAGGGAGGCCAGAATGAGAGGAAAAGGTTGCTGGACTGAAAAAAAGACGGGAGGAGCGCAGATAAGAGGAGAGGAGGGGAGAGAGCTTGACACACCCGAGAGCAGCAGACAATACAGGAGGAGAGGCCGAGCGCAAAACAAAAGGAGAGGCAGACAAAGAAAGCAGGAGGTATTTGAGTGCTTGCGGGAGCACTTCCCTATTAGACCTCTAGCTTTTTCTTTTTTACAGTGATTCATGAACATCACAAAGACACAGGTATATCTCTCCACTGTCCAGACACTGTTGCTTTAGCCCCTTTGCCCTTCCCTCTTGGCTGCTCGCAATGCTGGCAATACATTATATCCACCGCTGCACTTATTGCAAGTCCCCGGCGGATGTTAGCATCTGCAAAATGACAAAAAAAAAGTAAGGAGGAAAAATAAATGATTGGATACTAGTCAGAAAAGTTGGAAAGCACATTATCCACAACAGATAGCTGTTTATTCTAAGTGCTCAGTGCACAAAAAACAAAAAAAACACCGGTACCTTTAATCTCATAACGCACCCACGCGGAAAGACACACACGCAGACATGCGCACACGCATGCACGCACGCACATGCACACACACAGACAGATACAAAGACAAATGCCGCGCCAGTAAACATAATTTAAAATGTAAATGTAATAACAGGACAAGAGAGGTGTTTGAAAATGGAGAGGAGAGACTAGGAGAGCTCTGATGGTTACCAAACAAAAAGGGAGGAGGAAAAGCAGAGGACGATCAGAAAAGAGGAGCAAAACGAGACATGACAAAGCGACATTAGAGGAGAGGAAATGGGAAGACAAAAAGAGATCTGTGTTCGAAAAGGCGGTCAGACAAAAGTCTGTGCCTCTCCTCTGGCCGATGTCACTGAATTCTATATGGGAAGGTGCTGAGGATGGACAAGGATCATTCACAGCTGCTGCGGGCCTGCTGCAGTTCCCTTTGAATTGACAGACAAGGCCAGCCATCCCTAAGTTTCAGAAAGGGGGCCAGAGGGTGTGTTCAAGTGATCAAGGTATCCCACGACTGGGTGTTTTCTTGGAAAGTCTACTACGCTCAAGGTGTTAGAAAAGAAATCAAGCCCACTGCCAGATGAATGTTTGCCAGGTACGTTTCTGCAAAACCACAGATAAGTTCAAAAGGAATGTTTCTTTATGTTGCAACGTATGGTTTAGTCTGATTTTCTGTTTCTCCCCTCTCTCTGCTCAGGTTTAGCACAAAAAAAAGCTTTGTCAGAGTAAGGAAAACACCATGGTTTGGCTTAAAAATACTTGTTTTGGTCGCCACAGTAACCCCTGGAGATGGTTCAACTTCCCGTGAAAAATCACCGGTTTTGGTCGCCAATAAAATGGCTGCAGATGGTCGGAAGTGTCGCCACAGACTTAAGCTGCGATCCTCCTTCCCCTCCACGTCCTGATTTGAGCGTTCAGTCACGGCCAAATCACGCATATGATATGAGCGTGATCCACCACGTTAACAAATGTCAACCGCGGATGTATCTGTGGTTTTCAGTTTACTAAATATATCTCACATTTATCAGGAGCAATGTGTGGTCTGTTGAAAATAAAAATGAATCATGTGTTGAGGTGTTTCAGGAGTGATGGGGATTTGCCTATCTCTACATGTTTATGCGGTTCTGCAGTTCTTCGGCTGTGGCCACTGACTGAACGGATTTCGTTGTGGTTAAATGGCTAGAAAATGACCTGGATAAGTAAACAGAAAACAGACGGCTGAATGGAAAATGACTTTGCTACTACTGATTCTGTCACTGCCAATAGTAACAGTAATTGAAAAATTCAACGGCATGTGCGTGTGAGCGAGGGAGAGAGAGAGAGAAAGAGAAGTCAGAGGTGATAGAAAGGAAGGAGGAAGTAAAGGAGAACAAAAGTCAAAACAATTCAGTGCTAATTAGTGGAATTATCCTAATGGCCTCACTTTTTAATACAACCCACCCATGTAATAGCACGTTTACTTCCGAGCCTTTTTTCTAGATATTTTGAGTCTTCATATTACGAAAGATTTCCTTTTTTTTCAACTTTCGTAGTCTGCTGACAGCAACATCCGCAAACTGTGTCAGAAATGAGCAACAACAACCAGAGGAAACAAAGCTGTAATTCATTCTGGGGGAGACACGAATGCGTACAACATATTTCAAGACAATATGTCCAAAACTGTCAAGACCTTTCACCGACAGCCACCCACAAATATTGCCAAAATGGGGTAAACACTTTGATGGGTTGGATCACTGACTGTATGAGAGAATAAACGAGTATTTGTGTATGTTTTGTTTTTTTAATTGCGGAGCTCATAGTAAGTAGTTCATATTAGGGTCTCCATTATTTTGAAAGCTTCTACATAAAGGACCTTTAAGTCAGTTTATGGTACATTATCATATGTTTATCATGTGTAGGCCCAGCGAGAAGAGGCCCATGAGTTCTTGCAGGCTTGTTGGATTAAGAAAGGAGACCTGATTTTCTGGGTAATAGTTTCATCACATTATGTGTAGTGACCCTGTTACTCAATTAAAGGAATAATTGGCAATTAGGGCCCTTTCATTGAGTTAGAAGTCTGGAAGAGATAGGATGGGAAGGGACTTATTTAATGTGAAAATCCCAGAGATTTCCATCATCGTCTCTAAATCAGCATAACAAACCTCCTGCTTATTAAAAAAATCCTCCGACCATCACCGGGGATGATACATTACAGCGAATTCTTCAGTTTTCAGTGCTGGCAACTGGGTTAAAATCAATGTGAATAATGTAGTGAGCAATAAGGGGACAAAATATGATTAATCGCTATTGGTTGTGCTCCTCGGATATAATGGCCTTTAGCAGAGTAAGAATTCATTCAGTCGAAGAAAATGACAGTAGTAACACTGTTGGGCTTTAAGTGTTTCAGGCCTGTCTTGTGCTTTTAGAGACGAAGATGAAGGAAGAGGAGGACGGGGAAAAAGCGAGGCGAGAAAAGAGGATGGCGTGGCTAGAGGGAGTGCAGAGAACAGAGGGAAAAGGAGATAAATCAAGAGAGGAGAGACAATTGGAAGGGTAGAGGATGCGAAGTACAAAGAGGGAGAGGTTTAAGTGCAAAGGGGGGCCCGCTGTAAACATTAATAAACCGATAAACAGAACTAATTTCTGAGCAATCGGAAAGACAATCTGCCCAGATGTGAAGATACTGGCTGCGGCAACATTGCAGATGAAAGCCTGTACACCACGTGAAGCTTGTACTCAGGATAAGCTGTTTATGCGACTTCATATTCAGGTCACCAGAATCTCGGTACAAACAAATAGACAACATGTACGGGACGTCGCAAGGAATCAAGTAAAAAGTGTGGGTAAAATATGTGAAAAGTTGCCTTGGTATGTCTTCAGATATGGGTCATTTCTGTCTGTGTTCTCAGAGTAAGAGGTAAACCATGCAAATACTAAATAGGAAATCATGTTCACATGAAAAAAAATCATTAAATTAAAGAAATTAAAAGTGAATCCTGATGCCAGTGAGCTCTGGCATTCACAAAAGAATGCATTTAACAGGCTATGACATGATCAATCCAGAATCGTTCACTTGCCAATAGTGTTAGTGACTTAAACCCTTTCTATCATGTTCACTGCTAATTACAAATACAGGTTGATGTTTAAGAAAATCTGTGATCAAGAATTAATAGTAAGCTAATAGCGGATTGCCATTTATTTTATCCAAGGTAGCACAGAAAGAAGCTCCTAAAAATGTATATTTGAAGACGAAGGCTTAGTTTACATTTCTCCAAGTCGATTATATAATCATCTGGAGTCTATTAATAGATTATGTTTTATACAAAGTAAAATACCTTTTTTATATCAAAGCCAAGCTAAGAAAACCATTTTGAAGTGCTGCTCTTGGACTGTCTTGTTTATGTTGGTACAACATATAAATGTTTCAGAAATCCATTGGTAAAACTGTGTGAATATAGTGATTTACAGGAATAAATGGGCAAGACATTTAATGAAAAAGGCCCAAAAATGAGTTGGGATAAAATCACTTTACAAGCAAACAGATTGTATTATAGTTTATTTCTTTGAATAGCCTAGAATTGCTCTATGATAATAATAATAAAAAAAAGGCCTTACCACTGAAGATTTATACATTATTTCAGGCACCGAACATGTTGTTTTTCATTAATTTTAGGTTCCTGGCAGCTTCATACTTGTAGATTTGAACTTTTAGCTGAATTTGTACTGAAAAAATTTCCATTCACCAAATAACAGAAAGAGAAATAAATAAATAAAAATCCATGGTGTTTCAAGTCTTCTTTTCTGAATTTTGTTTTCTGGTCAAATTCCTTCTTTCCCCTGAAGACCTTTCTACTTGCCACTGCTTTTCACTGAAGCAATTTAAAGGCTTTGAGCTGTAATGTCACTTTTATTTTCCAGTCTTGTCTCTTTTAAACCTATTCTTTCTAGCCCACTTTCCCATTTCTTAACTTATTTTAATGTTTTTTTTTGTTGATGTCTTCCTGCTGGTTTTTAAGTATTTCAAATGCCATTTATAATTTATTTCAATGCAATTTGTATGCCCCTGTAAAGCACTTTGAGTTGCTTTGTTTCTGAAATGTGCTTTAAAAAACAAACTTGCCTTGCCTATCCAAGAAGAATCAGAATTGTGTTGATTCATGGTAAACAAGAGTCAATACGCGCACTGAGAGGGGCAGATGAAGCTGTGTGAAGCCTTCACTTCCTCAGTAGAGAAATTTAAAAAAAAAAAAAAAAAAACATACAAAAAGCCGTATTTTGTGATGCATCCATTAGACTGTAGAAGGCATCATCGTCACAAATGCCTTAAGGTCTTATGAAAACACTCTTTCTGTCTTGCTGGCCGCATCTGTGTCACTATTTTTGTCTCCGATTTGGCTGCCTTTTATTCTTCCATCCCCGTCCTCCGCGCAGCCTTCTTTATATTTCACAAACAATCCGGGTGAAAGAAAGTTCACATTAGCCAGCAACTGCGGGCTTTTGCCAGTCGGATCTCACACAGCGGGCAGGTCTCAAAGCATTCCAGCCTCAGAAATGATATAACTGATTATCTAGGACATAACTTTTAAAATTAGACTACAGTTGCATGAAATGTTTTGATAGTTCAAAAACACGACACACATTAACTTATTACTGTCTGCATGTACGAATCCATCTCAAGACAGGAAATACAGGACATGAGATGATCATTATTTCATCCTGTTGAATTGAATCAAAAAGTTAAACTGTTCTGGATATGCTCATGTACCTGTGTGTGTGTGTTTGTGTGTATGTCGTCTGCGAGTGTGTGTGTGTGTGTGTGTGTGTGTGTGTGCGTGCACATGCGCACTGGTATGTGCGTCCATGTAACAGCTAGTCAACCTGACATTCAACCTGCCAACTAGCAGACAGGAACATGAAACAGGAAATTGCTTTTGGGACAGCCAATCAGAAAAAGCTCTCGGTAAACAGGAAGAACCCGTCACAGTGGTCCTGTCAGGTGTCAGTCACTCTCACAATGACCTGCCCACATGCCTCAGTGAAAGTGTCAATCATCTCTTAATCCCTCCTCTGGAGAAAAGTACTTAGGACTGCATTAGACTTTGGCTGGCAGAAGCCCGTTTAAGTTTAGTTTTAAATGATTACATTGTTTCAGGAGCTGGATCAGTGAACTTTCATTAAATATACAAGGCGTCTGGGCAGCCTATGGTGGCTAACATGCAAACCATTTAATTGCCACATCTCGGGTCCCATTCCAGCATGGGACCTTTGCTGTGTGCCCCCTCTCTCTCCCCTTCATTGTTTTAAGTCTGCATCTGTACTGAAACACGTTTGATACAAGAAAAAAAAATGCAATATCCACAAATAACTACTTTTATTTTTATGTAAAAGTGAATATTGATATAACTTCACATTGTTTGTGTTTTTTTGTTAGCCTAGTACAATATACCTGTTATGAAATGAGTTTTGTATCAATTCATACTTACTACAAACATGAATGTTTTGTTTTTTTTACTTTGAAATGATATGTTAATGAATGGCCCACCACTACACAAGGCATCTCCCAGTTTCATTTTTGTATTTATTTTTGCAGAAACACATTTCTAACCCCCCCAAAAAAGCTTTCTCTGGGGTTGTTACAGTCAGTCCTTTAAAATCAGATAGGTCATGGCAGAAGGCTTCACTTGATGCAGTCACCGTTTCCCGCGTGACAAAATGTTGGGTGTGCTCTCCAGTACACACCCTGTCTTCCCCCTGCATTGCGGCGGGTGGGTTGACAGTGGTCCTTGAATGTTATACTGTCAGAGACGAGCTACGTGTGTGTGTGCGCATGTGCTGGTCCGTGCACACTTGAGTGTGTGTGATCTGTCAGTGCCTCGAGAAACGATCAACAGCTCACGCAGTCAGAGGGCCACTTAAGACCTGACACACACACACACACACACACACACACACACACACACACACACAAACTGTATCATGAGAATGCCACGGTTGATGTGTACCGCTCTGCTGGTGACAGGACTAAACGTGCAATTATTCTCCATTCCTTTTGTTTCCATCTGGTGCTCTCCTCTCTGCCTTCTTCTCGCCACTTATTTATCTGTCGGCCTATCCATTTTATGCTTCTGCTGGTTGCGCCACAATCATGAACCATTTTCTACACATGGATGACGCTGTCATCTATCAGCTGAAGTCAGGAGAACATGAAAAATGGGAGACCATGTTTTTTTTTTGTTTTTTTTCTGCGAGACACGATGATGTATGAAAACACCTTAAGAAATCATATTAACTAGTTAGAAAAGATTAAAAATCCAAAATTGCGTCGCCGCCACTACACAACGTTTCCTCATCACATTATCTCCCCGGATACAAACATAAGACATTGCATTGATGTGTATGTTTACTGAATTGAACATGCCATGTTACATAACACAAAAACATGTATTATATGCTATATGATATTTGTTCTGTGTAATAAACATATACGTCATGTGGCAGCGACCAATATGAAATTGTGTTTTTTTATGAAAACAGTAGTTTCTTTCCAGTTAAACAGAAATTAATTACTCTTCTGTAAGAAATCTGATGTAAAACATGGTGTAAGAAAGGCTTTTATAGACTTCTGGGGAATGGTCAAGATGTACAACCTTATTTTCAAAAAGTTGGGAGGCTGTGTAAACTGTAAACAATAAAAGGGAGGCAATCAGTTGCAAATTAAATGTGTTTACTGACGACGGCTTTACAAAATGTTCCTGTGCCCATGTAGTAATACATTTCTTGCAATCTTATGGTTCACAAACTGTTGAACCTCACGCCATCCCTGTTTGTGAACAGCTGAGACTTTGATATTGATAGTAAAATTGAGTCTTGGTCAAAAAAAGGATTAGAATTAGAATAGTCGCATTTTGTTCAATTTACTTTTTAACACAGTGCCCCAGCATTTTTTTGGAATCTGGGTTGTAGTCTCATTTAACATGTGGAGGTTTGAAAATATGTTAATGCTGCATAAATACACAAAGCACACTGAAACCCACTGAGGGTCTGAAAAAAAAATCACAATCCAACACTGTCGATTTTCTGAGCAGACCTGCCTCTCAGGAATCCGTATTGTCATTACTGATGGAGGCCAAACTACTTTTCTAACTCCCCCTCTCTGGATTTTCCCAATTCCGAGCAACTTGAGCGACAGCCCCGCATGCCTAACCATTAGGCTGCCTCCAACCCTGCAAAAAACACATCTAAGCCCTCAATGGAGATGTGTGATATTCTGAACAAATAGTCCTCTGAATTTAAAAAAAAAAGAGAGTGTGTTCCGCTACAACAGAGTACCAATTTCCAAACGCAAACCAAAGAAAATGGGAATGAAAGCAACAATTTATCACCTCTCCTGTGGGATTTGAATGCATCAGGAAAATCAACAGGACTCCTGTGCAGCTAATCAATCAGCTGTTGTATCTGTCCTCCCAAACAACACCATTAGTCCTCTTTTAATATTAAATGCCTCCCTTTAAAGGAGAAAAGTTAGAGAACATTTGCAGAGAAAACAGCAACTGTTCTTGTAATGTGAACAAGTCGGCTAACATCAAATAAAGCAGCTGGGCTACTGAAACTTTTAAACTAGTATATGTGTATCCACCCCATACAGAACAGGGCTATAGTGTCCACCTTTCCTGTGTGTGTGTGTGTGTTTGTGTGTCTATACTGTTCACCTGTGTGCACTTTCATTATCATCCCCTTGTACAAAATGTATCTCACCATATGCTGGGCGCCTCTGTCCCGCTGATTTCCAGGAAGTCATATTTGTCCTCTAACAAGAAGTCGTTGAAGACGAGAGCTATAGTGTCCCCGGGTTCGGACAGGATTGACCACGTGCAGTCCAGGTTGTTGTCGTACTCTGCGGGGTATCCAGGGCTGGTTATCGAACCCGCAGTGCCTCTTAATGTACCGCCACATGCTCCCTCGGCTGGAGAGAGAGACAGAGAGCCAATGAGAAGGAATAACAACCACTCAACAATATAACAATTTTATACATGATTGCTCTAGTTTGCTTTTATCTGTTTTACATTTTTTTCGCCTGTTGTTTTAGTTTTATTAGTGTCGTTACCATTTTTATTCCTCACAAGTCTCAAATTGTTTTACAAGTTAAACTGGAAGGAAGGCAGAAGCCCACAATCCTCTGTCAGGACCTGCCTGACGGAAATGAGCCTTTTAAAAATGGGCTTCTATCAACATACAAAATCTAATCTTATCTACTGTCTCTGTTTATTTCATTGTCTTTTAAAGTTGTTGGTTCTTTCAGATTTAGATTTGGCTCTTCTTGCTTATCTCATCACTCTGCACTAATTTTATCGAAGTAAATCACTTTGTACCTATGTTTGATATGCGCCCAACTGCCCAAACCTTATAATCCACTTACCTTTACTCTTCTACCTCAGCATTCTATCTATCCATCTATCCATCTATCTATCCATCTATCTATCCATCTATCTATCCATCTATCCATCTATCCATCTATCCATCTATCTATCCATCTATCCATCTATCCATCCATCCATCCATCCATCTATTATGTGTACTGTCTTATTATCAGCGTTTCAGTCGCTTGTCAAACACTTTATGTTGGATTATTCTGTTTTTGAAAGTCATGGAAGCCATGAAAGGAAAAACCAAAATTCAGAGGCCTGATGTATAAACAATGTGTATTAACAAAAAAACATATGTACGCCTTTTCTCACACATAAACTGGTGTTTTTAAGGGAAGAATGTGTAGTGGGTCAAAAATCAACTATCTTACAAAACAGGAGCTTCAAAAAGAAGATTTGATTAATTGATTGGTTGTTTGCTTGACTGACTGACAACATTACATTAGATTGATGTTATATCTGATAAATCGATATAACGCACAGGTTAATAGGAAAAGTAGAACAAACAATGTTTTTTTTTTCCTTTTAAAACCCTCATCACCATCTCATAAATGCACCATGGGTACATCTTCAAATACTGAAGTGTTTTTTGTGAGAACAGGAGAGAACATCAACCGTATTGAAACGAGACGGCAGAAAATTAAATCATTGAAGCATCTTGAAAAAAAAAAAGAAAAGCAAAGTGACTTTTGCAGAGATTTATTAGAATATACCGAATCCCCGAGCTGAGCTTTTTTTTAACCGTCACATCAAACTTGGACAGATCTGTTTGTAGACTAATGAACCATTAGAAGGGTTTTGCTTGAGGATTTGGGCTCCATCTGGTTCAGTAATCAATGCGTCAGGGCGTCTTATCTTCCTCCGACCTGTGACTGCATCTTAAGGTCCTTCAATTCTCATGAACTTTGCAATTAGAGTGGGCATTTTCTCATGTTTCAACACTTGTTATGTCGGAGTTGGCACCAGGCATTACTAGAAATGATAAAGCAAGACAGAAAGAACATTTTTACCTCTGCAAAACGGTGACGGGAAGTCCCACTGTGCTCCACTGCCAGGCGATACAATACACGTGAGGATGCTGTGTCCTTCCAGCACAAAACCGGACTCACAGCTGTATCGGATCTTGTCCCCCATGTTGTACCGCGAGCCATGAATGACTCCGTTTGGAATGAGGCCGGGAGTGCCACATGTGTGGCTGGGCAGGACTGAAAAAGAGAGGAAATTGTGTTTGATCATATGAAATTTAAAACTGCCTCAAAACATTACACCGAAAACAACATTCATCAAATCAGCTGGCCAGAGAAGAGCCAAGCAGCCAGCAGGAGCTCAACAACAGAAGACCTATCACATTTTTAATTACGGCTCTATTTCAGAGAAACCCAACCTTGAAACAAATCAGTTTCCATTTAAGACCCGCCGGTCACATATATATCTATGCAATGAAAGCATGTTCAGATGAATAGTCCTTGAAGCTTCTCAGAATGTTTTGTTTGAATCATTTTGAGCTACCTGAAAAATAAAACGATTCAGTATTTCATAAAGAAATTGTTTACTTCCTTTTTTCTTTTTGCAAATGAATCATCTGGTGACCTCTCAGATTTCTTTAGTGATCGCTTGTTGAGTCTCAGCAAAATGGATGACATGACATCTTCTGTAATGTAGTAGATCAGTTATGGGACAACTTAAAAAAACTCAAAAAAACAATACCCTCAAACATGTTGTCATCATTTTGTCTGTTCAAGTGTTGCATTTTTTTCTGTAAATGAAAAAAATGGTTTTAAAAAAAAGAAGGGTTGAAACATCGTGACTGACAGCTGAGCCCCGATTGTGATTGAGTCGGGTCAGAACAAGACACTGACGCTCCACAGCTCAGTCAGCACTGTGCAGATTCTGGCTCCAGACGACGTCGAGGGATGGCACCGCTCGTATGCTGGATTTTTTTGGCTTCATTTTGTGAGTGGGAGGAAGTAGAGATGCATCGTCTGTCTTTATACATTTATATATGTCAATGGATTATTTCCATAACACTAAATATATCTCATAAATATCTCCTAATACAGACACTCTGATGGATTTGATTTTTTTTCCCGGTTGGAACAATCCGAACACTGAACATCGACGGCAGCAAAAAGTGTAGCAGTGCTGTATTTAGTTGCCTGGCGAGCACCCATCCTCCAAAGGGCATCTGTTGTTGTGACTTCTCAGGTGACATGGCTCTACAGTGTGGAGCAAGCGACGTGCAGCTCGTGGTATAACTGGGCCAAAATCAATGTGCGACTGCAGCCAACAGCCTGAGCTCTGCAGAAGGGGCTTCGGCGCCGCGGCTGTAGTACAACCTGGACGAACTCCACGGTATCAAACCCTGGAGCGTACGCTGTGTGTTTGTATAACTGGAGCATGTTAACTCGCCGGGTGTGTAATGTCTGCATGTAATGTGCATCCAAATGGCCAGTTTGTGTGCGTATGTGTGTGCGCGGCGTGCGGTGTGTGTCTACATATAAGGGGTATCCAGTCAGTCAATCCGTGATGTTTGTGTGCGCTGTTCCAATTAAACGGTAGCATGGTAATTAGACAAAGCTTCACCAAGAGACCCTGAGAACTAGGACAGAGAGGAAGGAGGGGAGGGGGGGGGGAGAAATAAAAAGAAAGGAAGAGAAAGAGACAGACAGGAGAGATGAGAAAGAAGAGGGTGTAGAGAGGGAATGATGGAGGAGGAAGGGAAGAGGAGGGGATGAGGAGGACGAGACAGGAAAGGGGAGAGACGGAGGCTGTAGTCAGACAGGAAAAGAGAGAGGTGAACTAATTGCAGTGAGCCCTAAACATGTATAATTTACTCTAATTGACTCATTATTTGGATGCTATGAAGTCATGCATCAGGGCTGCCTTACTCACACTCAGCTGACCATGCCGTCCTCTGTGCAAACGTGCCGCCTGCTTTGTTTAAAAAAAAAAAAAAAAAAAAAGTGAGTCGCATGACCAAAATCCGAATGCCCTCCCCCACTAAAACCCCCCCAAAAACTAGAGCACTGACTGGAGAGGGGAATGAAGCGATGGTAAGAAGAGAGAATGAAAGGAAACACGTGTCATTAGTCACACTCATGTGACTCTACAGGCCTGTGTGTGCCAGGCTGGTCAGCGGGGCCTTTTGGAAGGATAAAGCCTTCACAAGTATTATCATCATCTAAAACATGGGCTAAAATAAGCACTACATATTTGAGAAACCATTAAAAATTTGGCAACAAAGTTTTGCTTTGTTCTGGTGCCGTCTGTTTTGCTCTGATTAGACTCTGTGTATCACGGCATACTCCACAAACCGGTGGATTACCTGCGGTGCTTATGTAGGGTGGACGTGAGATACGCCCCAGACTCCTTGTCGCGTGTATGTTATTGCCCTCTGATATTAAAGGAACAGTTGAGGATAGAATTTGACTTATTCTCTTTCTTGCCAAGAGTTGTTGGCTGTCTCTTCATATTTACTGTACAGACATGAAGTTCATTTTCAGCACATGGTGAAGAAGAATCTCAAACTGTCTCTCCAAATATTCACAAACAATCCACAGTTGTGTCATCAAACAGCCCCATGTTTCAGAAAACGACCACTGATTTATATTCTACTGATGATCGCGCACATTTTGCCTCTAAAAAAAATCAATAAACTGTGTGGAAAAGCAGAAATAGTGCCTTGTACTGCGGGCTGTGTAATAGGTCACAATATGGACAGCTCCTGGTGCTGGAATGTAAAGTAACCGCAGGAACGAAATATGAATGAATGAAAATGCCTCCCTTTAATCTCACAGTAGCGTATCCTTATAAGTCACATGGGTCTTGCAACAGCCACCTAGCCTTGCCTGACCCTACAGTGTTCATCCTGTGGCTCTGCCGAATGATTAGCATCAACAAGACAGATTCCTCTAGGTATGTAAGGACGCTCTCGTTCTAAGGAGGGGGTTAATATGCAGGTCAGGACCTGCTCTCATGGTATGGCAAGACGATTTCAAACATCATCTTCGATAAACCTGTTAACTGCATTTTCAAACACATCTGCGTTGGCTTTCAGTGAGCAGCACTGGAAAACTCTCTCAGCTGAACTTGATTGCTGAACCCTTGACTGCAACGTCTGGAGTAATATTTATTAGTAAGTGAGTGATTTTCCGCGAGAAATAGCTTGATTGAAGTTGCCATCAGCAGTCAGTGTTAGCTTTGGGTTACTGCAACCTATTAAAAAATGTAGATGCAGGTAATACTAGTCTGTGTGCAGTTTGTTTGCCTTGCCTGTGAGCAGCACGAACCTTGTCCAGCTGTAGCCTCATGCCTGGACAGTTCGAATTAGCCGTTCGCAGTCGTATTCAGCGGCATAATGATTTTGATTGCTTAATACCGAACTACTCCCTTGTTGTTTAATTTTCGTTTATTCTATCCGCTCGACACTCGGGGTCATTTTGGGCTGTTTCACAAAGAATCTGTGCATTATAATTCCGCGCTAATCTGAATACAGAACACAGTCAGATGTGTTTTATGAACTGCGAGTTCTCTTGATGAGCACACAGCCTGAGGACGACGTGTACTTCTCATTATCCTATTAAAGCTGACTTTTGTGTGGGAATGAAATATTCCGTACACAAGAAGTACAACATGTAACAGTTCTTGTATCACGGGAAAAGGCTACGGTACAAAGCCGCACGCTCCCGTGTGTGTGTGTGTGTGTGTCTACAGCGAGTGACTGATGACACTCCTCTGTTGTGATGGTCCCTCCCAGCCCTTCACAGCCTGAGGGCAGGTCAGTGTGTTGCTATGGCAACTCTAGGCCAGGGCAACATCAGTGATACAGGAGTGAATAACAGCAGAAAAGGTGATGAGCGTGGGGCTGAGGGCTGACAGTAATGGAGCAATGGGAGAGAGGACCGGAAGGCGAAAGAGTTAAGGAGTTAACGGAGGGGCAGGGGAAGTTGTTTCAAGAGTAAGAGAACAAATGAGGGATGACGTAAAATGAGAAGTGAGAGCCAGAAGGAATAAGGGAGTGAGGAAGACGGGGACGGATGGATGACAGAAGTATTCATTGTTAAATTATTGATTCATCTTGTGCATAGACAATTGGATATTAACTCTCTATTTGATCTTTTCTTATGTCTTCTTCCCTTTCCTTTAAGAAAATGATTGGCCTTCTTCAGTTTCTGTTTCCTCTCTTACTGTCACACAAGCACAGCAAGATTAATTTACAGCAGGATACCGCTTAAATGACAACCCTACACTCTGCCTATAACAATGACAGCTTTTGTAGAGTTTGCCCAGACAACTAAACAAGGCAGTTTCCCCATTGCTCACAACTATTTAAACTTCCTCACTCTACACAGATGGTCTGACCTTCAGAGTTTCAGTTCAGTTACAGCTGAACAAAACAGCTAGTTCCTCTAAGATGCTCTCCCGCAGTATGGTGATGCATAGCTAACCATCTGCTAAAAATAGCAAAGCAAACAGCTCCCTGAATATGTTGTTATGGATGCAGTAAAGCAGTGGATACAAGCCAACCAGCATAATTCAATTCTAAATAGAAAGATGAACATAATTAAATTACATTAAATCAAAAAAATCATAATTAGCGGACTCGTAGTAAAGATTACAGAGATGTTTTTTTTTTTTTTTTTTGCATTAGCTTTAAAATTAAAGTAAAACTACAGCACAGATACAAAAAAATAATAATATAGATAGAAAACATGCCCAAACAAGCTTTGAGACTACAACAAATTAATGAATTGAAAATGAAAGAAAATAATTAGGTGATATTCATACATTATGCATTTTTTGACTGATTAAAATTTCATGTTGGTGGTGCTGCAATTTCACGCCTTGGAAACACATGGGATGAGAGCGGAGAATGACCGCTAGTTACCTGACACCGAAAAAAACAACTGGGGTGAACTATATTTGTACCCACAGCATGTAACTTGCCAAAAGCCAAAGTTGGAACAGATGTTTTGTCATATCTAACTCCTCGTACCTGGCAAAAATGACTAATTTCTTGTTTGGTTTCCAGGGGGCTGTAGAGTTAAAACCAAGCGGAACCAGAACAAATGTCAGATCGTGTGCACATATTGCCAAACAGGGATTTGGACAGATGTTAGCATTTGAAATTTGTCTATGGAAAACTCATCTTGCAGAGTGATTAAAACATTGGCAGACAAGTTAACTTTTGAGTTTTGTAATCTAGTTAGCTTTAACTCAAAGTGCAGGTCAGGTTGTCTGAATACATTTTAAAATCGTGTTCAAAGTCACCAAACTTTATATACACTAAAACAGAACTCAGACCAGCTAGTTAATTTCCCAAGAGTCACAACTCAACAATAGGTGCCACGAAGCTGTTGCAGATTGGACTTCTTTTTTTTTTTTTATATAGCAGAGCTAGTGAGCTTGACATATAAATGTTGAGGAAAGGAGCAGGAAGCATTTTACCTGCTCACCAACCACTACTTTTCAGTCTGAACAAATCACTCCCCATACACACCTCTATTGGGACCACTAAAGCCATCTTTCAATGGCTGCAATCCATAATCCATTAACACCTCTACCCACTTCCCATGGTGTACATGTATTAACAAATAGCAATCGCCATACTCCTTTAATCTGTGATTCTTGATGTAGAGTTGTTGCTGTTGGAAAGATGCCAAAGCCCCTGAGGTAAATGGACTCCCCAGCGCCGCTAGTGCTCCCATGGTGTAAATGTATTAACAGCTTCTCTGACACATAGTACATAATAACTCTAACCAACCAAACACTAATGGGGCTCTTGGCCAACTGTGGCCGAGGGCCAGAGCTGACAGAAGCCCCTCACCACCTGCTGTGCACCCCTTGTTTTTAATGTGTCAGCAGCTAACGCGACATTTCCGGCAGCACTAACTCATTAATCAAAGACATTAAAGGGGTATTTCACCTTCTGAGCACACCTTCACTCCAACTAAATTGAGCCCCTCTAAATTGATTTTCCCTGTTTTGTTTTGGGATAAGTGTAAGAGGGGCATTGATTTTCCGGGTAATGCTCCTTTGAGACGTACCAAAAAAAGGTTGGCTGCAAGCTGAAGTTTGATTGAACATGGAGATGAATTACTCAAGGATTGCTTTTCAGAGATGATATGGAGGTCACATAGCTTCCCAAGTGCAATTTTCTCAGTATATGATTAACTATTAAATAGTGCAGTTTTGTCAGCCTGGCAACCAGAAGAATGGTTTGCTATCTCACGTTTCATTTGCTCTGATGTGTCTTGCTTCCTTCTTCAGACAGACTGCCAGTCAACCTGGTTTGTGTCAGGCCAATCGGAACTCATTAGTGTTGATACATTGGACTCACATTCCGGGTTTTCAGGCAAAGTAGCAGGATTCCACTGTACAAAGTAGGCCAGTGTAAATACACCTCTACAAATTTCACCTGAGCAGTCCAACAAAATCAGTTTCTGAAGAAATCTGAGTGAAGAAATGAGCGCGCCAAGTTGCTGAATCCTCACTCACATTGGATCCACAAGGCCCAAGTCAAAGGTTGGATCCATCCTTTGCTGAAGCCGTCCTCTTCAGAAAAACGTCAGCTCACTGTGACCCATTTTATGTTTGTTGCTGGGCAGTGACCTCTAGCGGCTACCAATTTGCTGTTGGTCAGAATAATCAGTGCTACTTCCACTCCAACGATGTAGAGTCAAACACAACAGCGCAAAGAGATGCCTACTATGACAAAGCTTAGACGAACACTGTGTGGTTGCGGTTCATCTGGTTCATATTCAAAATAGCATGCCACACTGTACATCCCAATAATACTGTATTACAGATCTGAGCTTTCATTCCTGTGTTTATTGCTCTGGGACAGAGGGCTGTTTATTATCTCGCATAGTGACTTCACTGTCCAAGATAATGAGAACAACATATCTGGAATCTGCTTGACAATACTGGATGTTGGGTTTTCCCTTTTAAGTGTGCCAGCCAGGGATGTTTCCAGCATTAATTCCCAACGATCACCAGTGAAGGAGGGCAATCCGAGTACAGACTTCACTTTGTTCTACAACACAGGGAATACCGTAGAAAAAAAAAACCCCACAGCCTAATGAACCGAGGCTTGTAGAATCACAAGTTAAGTAGTAAACAACACCAACAGATTAGAACTTGGGTTTCGTTCTGATAATACCAAACACTGCAACAGCAAAAACATATTCTATCTTTATATGGTTCTGCAGACTGCAGTCCTAAACCACATTCAGCTGGAATAAGAAAAAAAAAACGAAAAAAAAAAAAAAAACGTAAGCTCCTAAATGTTACATTTCTGCTATGCTCCCTCAGAGTAAACGTATTAAAATATATTAACACCGTCTTTCCTATGTTCCCTCGGTGAAAATATATTAGCAGGGCAAGTGACATTTCCAGCAGCGCCTCTAATCAATCACCTGCAAAACAGAGTAATCACTGTAGCAGCTACACTCTGTTAAACACCAGCTCTCCTCAGCCTTTCCGGCAGCACTGTGAAAGCAGGAAAAATTGGTTGCTAATATACAACGTCCCGTTGCTGTGATGGCCGGCGCTATTAAGACCAGCAGCCACAGAATCACCAGGTTTCTTTTTTTTTCTTTTTTTTTTTTACAGACACGGAGAGGGGACCCAGGACACTGTAACACTGAAATGATAAATGTGTTGCTCTGTTTGTGTCCACTCCTTTACATTCTTCTACCGGCTAATTCGAAACCATGCTGACTCAGTTGCACTGCCCTGCCCTGTGTAAAGGCAGCATGAATGGATATTTGACAACTTGTGGGCAGAGGAACATATCACCTTATACAGTAAAGTATCTTTGGCTAAGGAGTGACCAAACATTTTACTTTCTACTCACAGAACCAGCACACAGTGGGAAATATTAACATTCAGCTCTTTAGCCAGTTTTTATTTACAGAATTTTTCACTGAAGGGAGCAGAAGCAGAGCTGGGTGATATTTCTTTGTTGCGACCTACAAATCCTTTCAAATCACCCAGAGTTGTTTGACACGTCAATGTATGAGAAAAAAAAATATGTTGAATAGTGCTGCTCTAAAGATGCCTGCGCTATTTTTGCCACAGGAATTGCTCAAGGTCTAACAAAGTTAATGCAGTGAAAAGTACTGTCAGTTGTTATTGAAGAACATAAGTGAATGGAAGCGTACGGTTGTTAATGTCACGGACATGTCATTACCGTGTTGTGTCATGTTTGCTATAGTAAGGAATAGCAATCTGAGAGCTTGAGTGTCTCTGTGTCCTTCATCTGGAATAGCGAGACCAGTTAGTAACCAAATAATGATTCTCAACCTTTCCACACCAGAAGCATGGAGGTTTACCTGCCGGCAATAACAACATTGTAGCACCGAGATCATTACTTCAAGACAGAACCTGTTAAATCCGAGCTTTTGGGATTTTTGCTTGAGGCTTTAAAACTTTCTCTTGCACTTCAATCCCCCTCCCTTCTCTGGAGAAGGGCATTGCCACCTCAATCATGTTCTCTCTTCTTTTTCCCCCAAGCCAGAACCAGGGGCATTCCCCCCCACCCCCCCATTCAGCAACAATGGGAGTTTCTATCTGTTCAGTTTAACTACTGACACAGCTTTGAGTGCTACACTTTCACTACACCTCCGTTCATTTAGAGTTTGGAGTTGAAGCGAGAGTTGGGTGAAAGACGTCCGGAGACACTCAAAGCTGTGATCTTTTCACCTGTGGAAGAAGCTGGATCGGTAATTTGGGATCAGTCCATGTGTCCCTCCATTTTGGAGAGACAAACAGGTGTGGCCGGCGAGGATCAGATCCACTGATAAGAGTCCACAGTTCTCAAGGTCTGAAGTGGTTTGCACTGTGATTCTACAAACTCCGTCAAACCCTTAAAAAAAAAAACCTGTTGACTTGTATGAGGATGTAAAATCTGTTCTGACATTGAGTAGTACTGCTGTTGTGAATTAAAATGTGTGGAAATATGATCTTGAGTATTTTAAATTCAGTCTAGCGGTTGGTTTCGAGAGACACAAGAGCGATGCTGTGCTAAGCACTTTCTGGCTCAGACAAAGGCACAGGGCAGAGTAATATAGCCTGGATGAGACATAAGTGAGTGCCACTTAACACGCAGAATAATCTCATATTCTTAGGGTGAAAAGGAGAAGAGGGAGGCCTTTTCAGTATGTGACGGGGTAGAAAGATTTAGATCGATAACAGATCAAGGTTCTCAGCAGCATGGTAGCGGGAAGGTGCCAAGAGCTTACAGAAGTTGGCCAAGTAAGCATGTTCAGGGCCTGTAATGGCCACTTAGCTGTGCAAAGTCAATTACTGACAGCTGTTACATGACTGTGGAGACCGAACATCTCAGTAAAAGTAGGATATCATCTGTGATGAACTCATTTTGACCAGTGTTGAACTTTCATCTCTGTTCAATTAAACAGAAACATGTTTGCTTTGCAGCACTATTATTAAAACGCCCACCATTCATCCATCTGTTCCAACATATCGCTGCCGACAACCACAGCTGAATTCAAAATCTCATCCGCTATAGAGACAATGGAGCAGAGCCTCTGAATAGTCAGATGCGAGTGCCCGGCGGCCGGGTGGGTGACCCCTGTGGCTCAGCTTGGCACAATTCAAAAATGCAGCGTACGACCATTTTGAGCTCACCACCTACAAGCCAAAGGGCAGGGGTAAGATGCAGTGCCAGCATCCACTTTGTATCACACTGTGGTGGTGGGGAGAGAGCTGTCACATGCTCCGAGTAGTGAGGGAAAAGAAGGAACCTGTGGCTTCCCGTAGCTGATAGGAGCCCAGTGATAAGGACAACATCAGTGTTGAGCTGGTGCCCAACTATCAAGGCAGGGATTTGGCGAATTTTAACAGGAAGGATGGCCCAAACCCTCGCTCACCCTTAACTAAAAACTACATCTGTTGTCATGTCTCCCCTGAAATATTGTATTACAGAGGTGGGTTAGTCTCGGGGTGTACTCTCAGCATCAAATACGCTACTGCACCATCACTGAAATACATAGGAATATGATAGGCAGCAGTGTGTTTCTGTGATCCCCTCACAGTTCTGCAACTCCACGCTGCTTCCTATACACATTAATCATGTAGGTGACACTACTCAGTAGAGTATAGGCTATGATATAGTATAGAATTCAGCATTTCTTATACGCTGTAGTCTAGAAAACACTGTAGTGACGAAACTTACAGAAAGGCTGCACCGAGAGACAGGTGAAATTACAAATCTGTCTGCTCCTTCAGCACCATGGACAGCGCCACGGACGAATCAATACGCAGCCATGTTTGGCTGCTGATATTTCTCAGAGCCACGGTTGGGGCCAAAGATCCAACTGCTGCAAATCTCAGTCAGATTATGGATACATGACTGAGGCAGACAAGACTAATATATTTAACTATACAACACATCTGCTCCTGCGATCTCTGTGCTACTAGGGGGAGGGAGAGGTAGGATTGCAGGTTAACACGGGGGATGCCTCGTGTTCGTTCTGTTAACAAGGTGGATGACATATCACCTCGAATCACCTGCAGATTCCTTGGTGAGGATGTTGCCTTCTTGAGGTATTCTGAGCAAGGCTGACTTGAAGGAGAGCCTTCCTGGTGTTCCCAGTCCGTGCGGGACAGATTACATTTCCAAGATGGATTGGAAGCACTGGGGATTTCCTGAACATGTTTTGAGTTCTGAGTTTCCTTTTATGAGAAACTAAAAACGGAACAGGAGGCTACTTTTACAGGCTAAAATGTCTAAAAATTGATTATGTGTCAGTGCATAATAAAATCACTATTGGGGCTCATCCAATCGAGATGCTGGCTGTAGTCAGGAGCAAAAGACTTTAAAGGGCATTGGAATGCATCTGTTTAGCCTGGTTTTAAGTTACTTTTTCAAGAGGTTCAATAAAAATTAAAATACAACTCCTACAACAGTATTTGAAAAAATATATATCCAATGTATCCAAGCAATTTCACACCTTATGATTTCCCCTTTTAAATAACATTTTTAATGTACCACCTGCGAGTACTACAGTCGATAGGAAGGATAACAGCTAAGCAGGGCTGACCTCGGGGTTCTTCCTTAATCCCCTGAGCTGCTGCTGCGGCCCAACTCAAGTTGACGGTACGAGTTGAATATGTCTTTCCAGAAAGTTTTGAGAAACACCACCTTTTTTTTGCTGAGAGTTCTTCTAATGGCATGTGCAACAATGACAACACAGTGACACTTTTGGGAAAATGTGCGCTTATCCGGTGGTTGCTATGGAAACAGTGTCCTTGCCAGAGGCTACACATTGCTGCGGGGTACGAACGGACCAAACATCAGTCACCCTCTGTGCAACACAACACAGAACACGTCCACAGTTATTTGCTCTAAAAAAAACAAAGGTATATCTGCATTACATTGGTCGTCACATACTGTGTTTGGATGTTGTTGATCAGGGACGGCTCAGTCTGGATTTGTAAATAAGTGTAACGAGCCTCCAGTGTGATAAACTGGAGTTCCGAGACTTTGTTCTGCGACACATCAGAGAGACGATCTGAACATCCAAAACATCATTTCAACATAGCACTCCACATCAGTAATGACTAATGGCTTTACTGTCAGTTTATATCTACTAATGGCTTTATTGTTTTTGTTTTTCTTTTGACTTTCGCATTAACAGCATTTCATCACTTTCAAACAAAATGACTCCACCAAAAAGACTGATGGCGTGACACCCCACGGATGCGCTTCCAAGTTGCAAAAGGGTTGCGTACTTTGGGAATATTTCAAGTCAAAGAGAAACAGCATCCGCGTTCCTCTTACGCACTTAGTAAAATGTTCGTTTCTGTGTCAAATTTAAAATCTAATTTTCATTATTATGAAAAAGTTCTTAAGGTCGAGTTGCTTCATTGTACTCCCGGCAAATTCACAGCGTATTGAGGACTGAAATTGTCCAGTTAATATGAAAGCAACCAGTGAAGCAGCAGTTTAATTGTGCTCTTCTTTGAGAAATGCATTACTGAAATGAAATAGTATTAAGTGTATCATGAAAATGACTTGAAGAAAAAGAAAATGCAATGTCAGCAAAATGACTTATCTATTTTTCTTTGTAATAAACTTTGCTTAGGGCTGTGAGCCTTTTACAATAACCCCTGAAGGTCCCCACACTGCGCTGTGACTGACAGTCCTGAAGAAAGACGAGCGGCCCGCAGATAAACAATCCTCATTCAGCAGGAAAGCCTTAAAATCTCAAAAAAACACATCCATTCCCCGTCTCCCACATCGCGCCACCTTCCCTCCTCTCAGACAAGCACTGCAAACACATTCTGTTTTTATATTTCTCCTTCCTGTCATCATCACTGTGACAACCTTGACCCGATCCCTGACTTTGCATGGGGTGGGGGGCGTCCCTGAGGCTGTGGTGCATCAGAGGGGACAGAGCGATATAACATGACTTGCCTCATCAATACACACATTCACATAAGAATAAAACTTAAGTAAATCCACTGTTCTTTAATACAGTATTGGTGATTCTGTGTGTAAGGAGACTGAGACAGACAAGTGTGTGTGTGTCAATGATGCATATGTGACTGTTTAAGGTCACAGATCAGACATGACATGAAACACAATAAGGCAGGTGAGGAAAATGTTTACATTACTAACATCTGACATTTATGACAGCTAAGAATAACAAAAGAACGAAATACAATTCAATACAAGAGAAACACAAGTGTTCATTGGTTCAATGTTTAAATGACATAAATCATCACTGTCCCTGTTGCTCGTTGCTCTTTCTGTGTGTGTGTGTGTGTCTCTCTCTCTCTCTCTCTCTCTCTCTCTCTCTCTCACTCACACACACACACACACACACACACACACACACACACACACACACACACACACACACACACACACACACACACACACACACACACATCCACAGGGTCTAATACATCTTCATTTAGTCCTGCTGTCCTCTGGGCACATTTACATCTGTCAACTCACTACACAAAATGGATGGATGGGCTTGTGTGCGTGTCTGCGTGTGTGTTTGTGTGTGTCTTTCTTTATGCTGCATGTATGTGTGACACCATTCATCTTCCTGTATGTGCTCGCGTGTGTGTGTGAGAGTTGTGTATTTATTTTTTCCTTTAAGGACCGGTCTGTCCCAACATCTTTCCGTACATACACGTGAGCAGATGCATATGACTTCTGTCTCTGCCGTTGTACACATACACTAACTTATGTCCCCATTTTTGTGTGTGTGTGTTTGTGTGCGTGCGAGTGTGAATGTGTGCATGTGAGCAAAACAGTCAATTTCCTTGGTAGTTGACAGTTCATGGTCCCCTGGGCAGCATGGAATCGTGGGTAAACTCGATGTCACAACTATTCCCATATATCATCAGCACTGACACATGCATACAGATACGCACACACAAACACAAACACAAACACACACACACACCTACACCTACACAAACACACAATATAATTCCATATTGCCATTTAGTGTTCGCTTCATAGCTCTTGGAGAAAACCAACAGGCGGTATAAATGTATGAATCAGTTATGGCTCACAGAAATGCTGCATTGTTTTCCTACACTTTATGAGCTGCGATGTTTAAAATAATGTGCTAGATGTTCTGCTTTATCTTTGTATCCCACAACCATGTATTATATAAGAGGATACAGCTTAGTATCAGTGCATAGTGTTTTACATAATGACATTGTATGGGAGATTTCAAACCAAAGAAGCCTATTGTTCCTGCTGTCTGCCGGATGACGCCATGGAGCATTATCTGTCGGGCAGTTTTAGCGACTCACTAAAGCTTTCCTTGGATCCAACAGAAGTGGGTTGTAATGGAGTACCAGATAAATTGGGGTAATAGTTAAAAATGCCGTGTCATTATTCTCTGTGCCGTTGTGCCGAGGGAGAGCCAAGACTTTGTTCAGGTAATTTGAGTTTGGAAGGATGTAACATCTGCGCCATTGATTCTAGATGAAGTGCCCTAATAAAGAAAGAAAAGATGATGATGCTAATGTTTATTATCATTATTATCTGCCCTTATGCAATGTGTACACTCTCATACCATGCAAATCAATACCAAGCACAACAACTCGCCCACATAACTTTTTAATATTTTTTTCAGATAGATGCCAGTATTCTCCTGTGCCTGTCTGGAGTTTGGCGATGTTAAATCTTCTTACTTTAGATGTTTGACATGCCCCAGTCCCAGATTTGGCTGTTGTCTTGAAAGTGTGCATAGCAGAAAAGAAAAAAAAAAGAAAATTACCTTTCCCTTGTTCACAGCTGAATGGACATAACTTGCACTCGTGTAACATTAAAGGAGATGTATTACAATGCTCGGAAAATGCATCAGTTGTGGCATACTGCCCAGTGCAGCAGCTCTGTATTCCTCCTTTGTCTGAGACGCTCTGGTTTAGCTTTTGTCTTGTACAGAAATCCTCCTGAACACCCAGTCTGCTCCGATTGGTCAGCTCACACAGGCCCGAGCATGTACGGCTAACTCCGATCAGCTCTGCCGTGTTTTCGGCTTCACGTGTTTTTAGCTTCACTTCTACCGTGAATATAGCGACATATGATGATTCAGGCACTTCAGGAGCTTCTGACTTTGGGCTTTTCAACTTCAAGACTTTTAACATGCACACAAACCTGAAGTAAAGACAAAAAAAAAAAAAAGAAAAAGCATGGCACGTCTCCATTAAATGTGAGAAATTGATGAATGCTGATGAAATAGGCTGTAATGTTTACCACACAGGAGGCAGTTATAATCAAAGTTACATATCTGACAAACGAAGTACTGCTGAGGCCGAACCAATATCCAGATTTGCCTACCAACCTTACAGTAAACGCTACGTCTCCTTATCCTGTCACTCAAACTCAAACTAACTAAAGGATGCGCATCACACAATTTTTTTGCCTGTCAGCTCTAAATATGCTTACACGAGGCAATAAAGATGAACAGAGCGACATAATTGAGATAACACCGCTGCCTCTTGATAAATCACTGATGTCAGGACCTCTCCGAATTCTCAGGCGCTCGCGTGATCTAGTGTGACATCAAACAGACAATGCAGGTGGACAGCGAGATTTCCGCTGACTCGTCCTCACCACTCCGAAATGTTGCTGTCTTTGTAAAGCTGCCCCGGTGCATAAACGTCTGATCTCCCCGCACACCGAAGAACTCGCTTAGGACCTCGATCCTGTGTGTTTCTGCCAAATTCATTTGCACGCTGTCCCCGAATCACCAGCTCCGCCACAATCCCCTGCGTGTAATATTGCCTGATTTATCACTATTTTCCAGCAGTCATTCTGTCACTCAAGCAACACGGTCGCAGCGGGAGCCACATTGTTTTCTGTTCTGCTCGGGTGAAAGCCGCTGCTGACACTAACTCAACACTTCCTGCATTTGCCTCCACAATAAATGTAAAAAGCAGCGGTAGGCCTTTTCCCACCTCGCCGGAAAGTGGTGACGACGCCATCG
This sequence comes from Acanthopagrus latus, assembly GCF_904848185.1. NCBI lineage: Eukaryota > Metazoa > Chordata > Actinopteri > Spariformes > Sparidae > Acanthopagrus > Acanthopagrus latus. Next base: position 25,174,309 of record NC_051042.1, read on the forward strand.
AGGTTAACTAATGTTGGGGTGTCAGTTTGAAACACTGCAAAGGCTGAAGAAGCAAAGCGCAGAGGACCGACGTCGCATTTCACAGGAGCTATGCAGCAGATTTAAGTGCAAATGTGATGGCTGATCAAAATACAGCAGCTCTGTTAGCACCGTTTGTACCCTCCACGTGAGGAACTATGATGTTGGAATTTTTAGATCAGAATGCACCCGTGCAGTTGTTGGTTAGCAAATATCAAACATGTTAACATCAGACCAGCTCAGATCAGCGTAATTAAAGACAAATGTTTGAGCCAGCACGGCCGTATAATCTTGACTGATGACCGAGCCTCTGATTGAAATTTCCTTCCGAGGATGAGAAAATATGATGTAAATAACCGGTGTAAAGCCCGATAATCCTGTTAAGGGGTGTCGAGCCCTGTTTGTCAAGGGCAGATGTCTTGCAGGTTTTTGTTCCCCCGAAGTTAATGAGCCGCACTTCGTATCTGAGACTAAGTGTGCCTCATTAACTATCTAGGAGGAACAAATACCTGAAGGACGCCAGGGCTGCAGACTCTTTTGTGAAAGCAAAGCATGAAGACAGCATTTAAAAACGCTGAGCGGCACAATCAGAGAAAACAAACCAAAAGTCACAAACATATCATAATAATAATCCGGTGCATGAAGTTCATATCTCCTGTGTTGTCTGGTTGTTACCTCAGTCCTGCAGAACACAGAGCCTGCTGGTCCCTCAATCGGGCAATGATTTTTGTGCTAAAGACTCCGATGAGTTAATGCAATAAAGATCAAGATGACATTGTACTCACCCAAACAATTGGAATTAAAGACTAAATCCTTAAGGCTTCACATAATCTGTCCAAACAGATTTAGTTGTGGACATGACCAAAATGTCAAATAATGATCTTGAAAAGCTTTGGGAAGAGCATTAACGTATCCCGTTGAGTGTATTGAGAGTGACAGTGCACCTCTTTTAATCCTAAATATTTTGCGATGGGCTATGAAAAGATGAGCACGTTACACTAATTAAAGTTTCGATTTGAACAACTGGCAGTGAGAGTGGGCCTTCAGGTTCACCTGTAAAATAAGAGTGAAATGAGACTGTTGCTGATGTTGCTGTGGACCCTCGGGGCTCGGGGACCTGCTTCCAGAGGGATTCATTATGTTTTGCTTTCAAACCAAATGACTTGGCAGCGGAACGGAAACTTTTTCACTTGCATCAGTAGAATAACAAACCAGGGGGGGCAATAACATGACCTGGCCAGACATTTGCTGTGGTTTCTGTCCAACACTTCTCAGAGGGGTAATGCAGCAGTGGTTTTGTGGTGATGTTGATTGGCAGAAATCCCAGTAACAAGCAGGACATCACCTAAAAAATGGAATATAAAACCAAAAAAATCTGTTTTTGTAGCCAGCAAAAAGGCCAAACTTGATCTTTGACTTTGGATCTCCACTGTTCTGCTCAAAAAATACTGGATGTTACTTTAATGTCACTGGCAGACCAGCTCCTCGACTGTTACCATGTGTGTGTGTGTGTGTGTGTAAATGGAATGTGTGCACAATCACATAGCTTATCCTCGGCTTTCCTGTTCTGTCTGCCCACCTGTGTGTGTGTGTGTGTGTGTGTGTGTGTGTGTGTGTTCCTCTGTGGGTGTTAACCATAAAAACAATGTAAGCCCTGTTAAACCTCCCATATTTCAACTCTAACACTCTCATCTCAGCTCAATTTGTGTGTTGCAATTGTGTGTGGGAGCGAGATAAAGTTAGAGATAGGAATTTTATGTAGACCTGTGCACACTGTTGTGTGTCTGCGTGTGTATGTGCGTGCATGTGTCTTTTTGTGTTCGCACATTTGAATCAGTGTGGGTTTTGTGGGTGTTTCATGGATTCTGGATCAATACTTGCTGTGTTTGGGGAAATAAACATCCCCTTTAGGACTTTGTCCGGTATAGCTGAGCCCATACGCAGACAAACACAGACACAAACACACACACACACACAGACACACACACACAAACACAGAGGGATGCCCTTTAGCCTCCTGTGCTCAAGTGCAACATATTTACAAGATAAATGGGTAACTGTGGTGAAGTGTTGAGTTCGTGGTGCATGTGTGTGTGTCTGGGATACAGTAATAGATAAAGTGTAAGTTATGACTCCCCACAGTACAACACACACTCAAATTTCCAAAAAAAGGTGGAGACCGGGGTGGTGCCAGCAAGCTTTCTAGCGGCAACAGTGTTTTTGAGGAGGAGCCGAGGAGAGAGCCACATTTAACTGGGCTGCCTCGTGCTGAGAATAGCTGCGATTGGTGCGGGACTGACTGGTATCATTTACGCCGTATTTCACACTTTTTGCATGTTTTTCCCCCACCTCCTCTCCAGACACGTGTCTATCACCCACAGCCACTCAAAAAAGTGCGCGCAGTGTTTTTGTTGCCATGTTTTCCACGACGAGAGCTGTCACAGCGCTCTCAAAACAAAACAACGCTCTCAAGACCTTGTTTGAGCCTCTCGATATTGAAAACAAAGCAATTACTGCTCGTGCGCAGCTCATCCAAACTGTCTCTCTCCAGGTGCACAGTTTTAATAATTCAAATTGCTGTGGAAAGCGGCGCCGAAGAATTACACGCTCAAATGTGACTTTTTGTGTGTCGGCTTCGTTAATGCATGTTCCTCAGGCCTTGTGGTGGGAGATAAGAAAGCCTTAAACAGATAATATACTTAATAGGTGCAATAGTCATGGATCGTATAGTTAATTATAGTATGAAAATGTACAGACAGGAGCACTGGGAGCGCTGTGTGATTACAGCAGAAATATGGCAAAAAAACGTCCATGGGTGTTTCTCATTAAAATCCTGCTTAGAAACAAAAGCAGCATGGAAAATTTAGAGTAATACTACTCAATGCAGGGTCCGTCACAACTGTAACAACTGAGTACATTTTGTACTCCAGTTTCATTGCACACACTGGAACCTCATCACCAACTACTAACAGCAACTGCATACAAACCAGCTGTGTGTGTAGACTGTAATGTCATCTGAGACCAAACGGCTCCTCCTGACACTCCAAACCGAACTTAAGTGTCATAAACTGAGCGAGCAAATGGCCGTCGTCCCAACAGATCACCGTGTCGAGCCCTGACCAGCGCTGCCTTCCTGCACGGGCTACTAAATACACATCTGCCGTTATCTTAACAGCATATCTTGAGAACAAAGGAGTCATAATGTCAATCTTTTGTATGGGCATGTGAGTAGTGTTGACAGAAAGATGATCGCATCCCTTCAGACGGTGTAACAGGGCGAATAGAAAGCAGATACTTCCAACAACTCAAGATCCGCAGCTCGAGTACAGTCAAGTCTGCAGTACCGTGCCTGTAAAGCCGATCACCTGACAAACACTGTACAGTAAACTCCTGTAAGTCTGACTGGATTATACAACATCAACATTTTATGGATTTACATTAAGTCGGTCTGAAAAGGATTTCTGGACACACACGCACACGCACACACACGCACGCGTAGTTAAATGATAATATATGTATATATTACAGGTCATTAGCACACAGGGCAATGACCATTACTCATCTCTACACGGGCATAGTAGTGTGTGCAGATTTCACATCATAAAACAAAAGATCAGTGAGTATCATTATATACATACGGTGTGTGTGTGTGTGTGTGTGTGTGTGTGTGTGTGTGCGTGCGTGTTTGTGTGTGTACATAATTATATGTGCACACTTTAATAGAGTGCAATTAAAGGTCACTGTGTGCACAGCATGTGTTAACGCCAAGGAATCACAGCATGAAAAAAAGGTATTTGTGCAGCTGTCTGTTATCTGACAGAACTGATACGAAACTTATTTTTATTTAGAAATTACAGTGCAGAAAGAAAGAGATTGTTGGGGCAATTCATAATTATTTCATTTCCAGTTTACTGTTTGTTCAACTGTAAAAGCTCCTTCTTCAACACGCGTAGTGCCGTGTCGCTACATTTCAGGGATCACTGCAATAAATGTGGGTATATTGTCCGATGTATAAATATTGGAACTCTCTTCTCTCTAGTATTGGTATTGCTCCAAAAGCCAAGTATTGGTCGGGCTCTAGAGTGTGTGTGTGCGTGTGTGTGTGTGTCTTACAGCAGTCAAGATCATCTCAGTAGATTGATGGCGTGAGCCTGAACCGTGCAACTCCTTGACGTTGAACGCATCCTTATTGTACACTATTTTACAGCTTTTTTTTAATAACTTTTAGTCACTTATAGTGATCCCATTTAAATAGTGTTCAGTCCAGGGAAAACCATTTCTACGCTCCGAGAGCCTCATATCCTGTTTCACACATGCACACCTGTGCCTGCACACACACTCACAGGTGGCGGGTACACACACACGCACGCACACACACGCACAGGGATGTTAAATGGAATAAATTTGACAGTGTGACGGAGCCACAGTGGGCTAAATGACAGACACAATCACTCACTGCTCTTTAACACGTGCCCACGACACACATGCGCACATATGCCAAATACACACACACACTTACAATCCTTCTCTCTCTTTCTCTCTGTCACGCACACACATATATACGATCATTCATTGATTCATTAACCACTTTGTTCCATCCATCCATCTTTCAGCAGAGGGTGAAGGACAGCTGGAGGAAGAAGGACGGATGGAGAGAAGACGGGGAGAAAATTGTGAGGGGGGGAGAGGAACTGCGAGAACATGAAGCAGAAAAAATGACAAAGGGAAAACGATGCCGTTATAATACACACCGGGAAGAGAGCGCGTAAAAATATATCGGAGGCACGAAAAAAGAGCGAGAGCGTCAGAAGCACAGTGTGGAACAGAGAAAAATGAAAGAGCAGCGGAAGACACCTTTAAGGTAGGAAGTGGAGAGGGAGCGCGGGGAGATGGCACGTTGGGGGAATGTGGAGAGGAGAGTGCCACAGAGAGAAACTTTTGATGTTCTCCTGTGAAACATGTCACGTCAAAGAAAAAAAAAAAAAAAGCAAGGGGGGGAGAAAATAATTACAGGCATCTTGGAAAAAAAACACCCGCTTTCAGGCTCATCCAAACAATCCAAATGCGCCCACATGTGGAAAACGACCACACCGAGTACATTCAAATCGACTACACCTGTAGCCCGCACAGGAAGCGGTCTGACACGACAGAGGCAGAACATGAGACGAGAGGAGACGCTGATGAGCGGAGCACCTCCCATGCTAATATTCATACTGATGAAAATAGTGAGAAGACTTAAAAAACAGGCATGCAGAAGTAGCTACTACTGGGAGCCTCTAGCCTCTTAATGTCCCTCCTGCTATGATTTTATTTCAATATCAGAGTCTCTGCAGAATATACAGTCTTGCAATAAACTTTCCAGCAGCAATAAAAAGGGAAAACAGTAATAGAAAATAATAAAACCAGAAAAGAGTGTGGAGCAAAAGAATTGCTAGAATTTATTAAATATTGACTGTTTTTTTTAAAAAAATGTATTTTATTTTCATTGGCTCCTCTTCGTAAAAGAGACCCAATAAAATCAGACTGTCCAGTACCTCTGAGAAGAACACTACAAAAGGTTGAAGAGAGGCATTGTTTTTACTTTTATTTTTGAATAAATTGAGAATTTCAATACAATTTTAAAGAACTGCAGCGTTAAGATCCTTAACAAACCTTTAATATTTTCAACATCCTAAATTGCCATCCAATGCCACAATAACATCATAGCTACTGTGAATAACCTGCTCAGATCTCTGAATGTACTCAGCTTCCTATTTAAAAATCTGATTAGCTGCTGAAAGCACTGAATCAGACCTTGAGCAACCATTAACCGTCAAACTGTGGAGTCACATGCAGAGAAAAGTCTCGTCACTCCCGAGCAATCGGTCTCGACTTACAGTCAAGCTACATATTATTACAATATTTTCAGAGACCTGACGGTTCGTAAAAATAGACTCACATCACTGCTTTAAAACAATCCTCATACCAGGAGTGCTTCACTTTGTGAAATGTTGGGGGACATATGGGCTATGATGATGGCTTTTTAAAAGAAATTTAAGGGCAAATAGTTTATATGGATGTTCATACCGGTCTAACTAGGGGCTCATATGAGATAAGAGTAACTAATAATAGTGCACTGGTGAAGGGGTGCGATCGACCCCCCCAGGCCCAAATGTTTGAAAAAACGCAGCCAAAGTGCCCTTAGACACCCCTTTGGTAGATTAAGCATGATACATTCCCTTCTACGGTGCCACTATAACTATAACCCGACTTCCTGTCTGCTGGTGCCCCCCATGGACACATGTGGTGCCCTTTATATTTTTTCGCCCATGCGTCTCGAACATCCTGAGTTCGCCACTGCAACGGTGGGAGAAGGATTGAATAAGAGCACATCAAAATTCATTTCATCTCATTTGTTAGTGATCATTTCTTGGTACATGCTAGTTTGTTAACACATGTTTAACTAATTATACTTTTATAGGGAGGGCAAAAAGGTAATTTCAAAAAATGCAGGGAACATGTCCCCAGCATGCATGTCTGTGTTGCCTGTATTGGGAAAGTAATTTAAGTTGACAAGATGGTTGCTGACAACAAAACTTTCCTTTTAAATATGCCTCACCAATAACTATGCTTTGATTGCTTGCAAGCAGTCATGGTAAATACAAGATAATCTATGCTGAGCTATGAAAACACTCCAGAGAGGCAAACCTCCCTGTGCCTCACATCTGTGGCTAATTAACCTCCATGTAGTGAATTATTTAGAAAAAAAAAAAGAAAAGGAGAAGAAGCTTGCTGAGGATTATCCCAAGCCTGACGTACATTTTGGCAAATGTATGACCATCCCGAGAGGCTGCCGACTCACTGTCACCGTGTACTCAGTGGGACATGAATGCATTGTGCTAGCACACATCGGATGGCCTTGTGTATTTCCCCCGCAAACAGAAACAACGAATACATTAACTGAAATATGTTTTTGTTGCTACAGGTTTAGGGCCCAATCCACTTAGAAACCAGGAACTAGACACTAATGTCTGTAAGCCCGCATGCTTTCAGGAGCTCACACATTTGACGAAAAGGGCTTTGGCATCACCGAGACCTACACGCATCATTAGGATGGAGAACCTGCTAGCTCTGATTTTTTTTTTTTTGTCAGTGAATCGAATATGTGCTACCTGGAAGTTCAGTGCTTGAGGAGGGGGTAGATTTTTGTTTTGGCTGTTTTTTTTTTTTTTTATTGCACTCCTCACGGACCGCGGCGCATGAAGAACAAGCCGAGCCTCTTTCAACCGCATTACCATTCATCGCCATCAACTGTGTTCCTCGGCTGTACTGAATATTTATTGTTTTCTATCCCGTTTCCACTGCAGCGACAGGTTTGATTGGAATATACACTGTTTTAAAAAGCAAGCCCAAGCTAAATACGTTGAGTAAAAACAGCTGGATCTGAGTTTGTGTGTGTGTGCGTGTGTGTCCATGTGTGAGTGTAGAAGCAACACAAAATATGCTTCCGACAATATTTTTTAGGCTCCAGTGCCAGTATTCATACGTTATGATGTCTGGTGGCCACTGGACCCTGATATGTAGGTGGAAAGGAGAATTTTACCCCCAAGCATCTGCTGCTGGCATGTGCTGTTGACAACTGAATCACCAGGATTAGACCACACACACACACACACACACACACACACACACACACGGCTGCACTTGCGTCTGTGTCACATGAGCCAGTCATCACTGACAAGTTCCTGGTTTGTCTCTTCACTCCCTGGATACAGAGAGAGCTCAGTTTTTCACAAATTGTGCATGCTTGTGTGCGTCATCGTGAGTCTCTGTGCAAACGTGGTCCTACTGAGCGTTTGTGGTCTCCAATGCAATTCACGTTAACACTCCGAGCTAGCAGTATATATTTTATTTGATTGAATGGGTCTCTGCAAGGACGTTTAAGGCCAGTAATCCTACGGTCTCCTTAAAGGACTTTCCTGTATGAAATGAGAAACCCCAATTGTTCCCGCTCACCTATGTGTTTTACACTAATCTTTTTCAACATAAATCAAGAGACCACGTTTTTCATTTTTTCCCCCTGTGATCCATAGCTGTTTTTGTGGCCTTTTTTGAAGGTTACTCCAATAAACCGTAGTCTGAGCCAGGGAATGTGTATTTCATTTGATTTGTAGCTTTGTTTTCCCACTGCGGGTTATATTTCAGCCAGACTAACCGGCAGCCCGGGCGCAACAATGGCTCACCGGATTGCAAATCACACGCAATCCAGTGTGTACCTACGGTAAATAGTCGAGGTGGATCCAAAGCCTGGTGGCACTGACGATGCCGTTTTAATCCGTCCGTCGCTGAGTCAGTCCAGAGGCACTTCAGCACTACCGCCAGAGCAGCCCTGTGACATTGCCACCAAACGCCACAGTGCACGGTTCGAAACATCCTCATCCATTTTTCTGTTAATTAAATTTCATAGCCAAGGGTCAGCAGCTCAGTGGGCAATGTCGACAGTGACCGGACCTTGTTGGAGTGACTGAAATGTGTCTCGTTTCTGTACAGGGAATGTAACTAATTCATTTGTCACCAGGTCACAGCAGCCGGAAGATTTCAGCGGGCGGTGTGATTCATAACAGGAAATCTGTCGCGGTTAAGAAGAAAGACTGAAGCAATGCTGATTATAACAAAAGTGATTAAGACGTACAAGCAATCAGATTTGACAAAAAAAAGTCTTACCAACCTCTGGTGGGTGATTTTTGGATTTAATGCCCTTGAACAATACTAAACCAGATTACGTAGCAGTCTTAACCTGCGCCTTAACCTTCAGCAGTCGGAGGATCAAGACTCCGCACGCTCACTGACTGATATTATGCCCTGTTGAAGAATATATTTCTGTGCCATATTTCTGCAGGATAGCCCCTGGTTAGTCTGAGCGGGATGAAAAATCAGACAGACAGAATGGCGAATGTGAAAAGTGTTGGATGTCACAAGGAGTCGAAGTTGAAATTAAATGCCTTCTCCCGGTAATGCAGGAATGTAACACGAAAATGAAAGAGTGGTTGGTAGCACGGGGAAATTCCTCAATATTAGGGCCGACGACTCAAAAAAACCTGCGTCACTATTAAGCTTTACCCTGGCTTATTGTCCCTTGAGCTCTCGGAATTCACAGGAATGCACCAGCCTGGGCACTGTTTGTAGGAATGAAGAAATAAACAACATACAAAAAGGCAGAGAAGACAAGAGGCTTTGAAAAATTGAGATACTTCTTTTTTCTTTTCATCTGATTCACAACAAGACAAGAATATAAGTTGGAAAAGTCCACGGCACCAAACTCTATCTGTTGAAGCATTTAATAAGAAAAAAACGCACTTCTGTCAGACTCGTGGCAAAAGGTGAGGATGCATCGACTGCTATGAAAAAATTAACTGGGATCACTTTTGGGCCATCAGGAGCACAGAGGAGCATGAAGAGATGCGTGTCGGGCCACATAGCTTGGGAAAAGCTGCAAAGGTGTCGGGCGAACTCTCCAAGTGTAACTCCCAAACTCTGTTTCCAGCTGTTTTTTTTTTCTGTGCAAAAATTCTATAAAACCAAGTGAAGAGCCAGATGTTTCCGTCAGGAGGTGGTGGAGACCAAAACAGAAAAAGGTGAGTGAACAGAGAAGTAATAATAAAGATGTATCAGATGATCAGGCTGCTATTAGCGCCCAGTTACAAGGATATAATGTTAGCATTTAATGTTTCTGCAAACACAAAGATATGTCCGAGGCTGAACAAGACGTGGCATAACAGCTGACTTTCACGTCGGGGGTGGAGTGGGAAGAGATGACCTGAACAACGGACCAAGATGCTGGTTCTACAACTGAGCTCCAGCTCCCCTTCATGGGACAGTTTTGTTTTGCCCCTTGAGCGTATTTACTATGAAAAGATATGAGAACACAATTGTAAACGCAAGTATCCATCTTACTTCCTTCACATTCAAAGTGAAAATTAAAACTAATGTTCCTCGAGCTTCATGAGATCAATCCCTACGTACTCTGTGCCTGTGCATTCTAATGGACGTTTCTAGACGTCCTGGCTATAAGTTGTGCTCGTCTGCATGCGAGTGCGCACGTGTGTGTGTGTGTGTGTGTGTGTGTGTTCGGCTGAGGTGCCACCTATGCTGTACTTATAAAAAGTACACAGCGCTGTGAAGGGATGTTTAAACTTTCTCACCCCTCCTTCAGAGGCAGCATAGGTGTGGGTAGTGTGTGTGTGTGTGTGTGTGTGTGTGTGTGTGTGTGTGTGTGTCAATGCCAAGTCTTTGATGTATGATCAAGGATTCTTATTGTTCACGGCATGACTCCGGCTAGCGTAAACACCACACAACACTTTCATCTAACATGCACACAGATAGCCACACACTTATAACCACACAGATAAGACACACACACACGCACGCACAGGCACACACTCGCAGTGTATGCCTAAACTTACATGCAGGCAAATGCACATCATTCAGTGACTGCTGAAAAATGAAATGGAAGAAAGGGCGAAGGGGAGGGGGGGCGGACTGGAAGGCAGCACTCTCGCCTACGATCCTTTTCACTCTTTCTTTGGTCCCTTCTCTCTTCCTCTATTTCACTCTTTTCAATCCCCCCCCCCCCCTCCTGCCATCCTTCAATAACCCACTCTTCCTGTGTCATTGTCTCCTGTCCCCCCTTTCCTTTTTGAATCCACATTAACCTTTGAAAGCTTTATTTTATCTCCCCATTCTTTGGTATTTCCGATCTTCCCTTTGTAAACTGCCTCTATGTATTAGCTAGCACTTAGCATTTTGCATTCACATCACTTCACCTCAGGTTCTTACCTTTAAAAGCATTTTCTAAATAGCGAGCCCTCTGACTGTCGTCTCCGCGGACCCCCATACATCAGACTTCATTCTCTCATCTACCATCTCATCGTCTCTTTTATAGCTTCATAGTTAAGTGTTTCCATATTCATCAATTGGAATCATTTCCCACTATGATTTCCATAATATTTCCATAGTCCCTGTGCAACACTTTTTTTTTTTCATACTAACCGTGCTTTGTGATTTTGTTTCCTCTCTCTTTTGATTTCTTTTTTTTCATCCTCTGCTCCCCTTTATAAAGTCTCTGGATCGTTTCTGCCTTCAATTCCTGTTTGAAAAAAAACTTTCAAATGGTCTTTTAGTAACAAAAGTCCAAAGGGAATATCTCCATGCCCCCAACAAACACCCCTGATTCTTTTATACACTTGAATATGTATGTATTTCTCTGCATTTAATAATCCGTCAAGTATTTTTGCTTGCTGTTTTCCAGCCTTGCGGCATCCTGGATAGATTGAAATACACAAAGCTTTAACTTGTGATACATATGGTCCTTTTCCAGCATGAAATTGTTTGGATGTGTATGTATTTGTGCATTTCTGCACAGGAGAGGAGAGAAACGAGGCGCAGGGTGAGAGTGCAGCCAAGCGAAATTGCGCACTGCACCTTTTCTGAAAACGCCTCATGTTTTCTGTGAATGTGGTCGTGGTTTGCACACAATCTGTTATGAATTTCACATTTAATTATCATCTGCAATGCACAAGGAAATGAAATCCATTAAATAAGCCACTTTGGAAAATGTAACTGTGCGAATGAGCCAATTTAAAGACGTAGTGTGGGAGAAATGTGGGTTTCTTTAAAAAGATGTGTTTCCCCTGAGGTAGAGCACGGGGGGCCCGCCGGCTGTGTGTTGATCAGTCTGGAGGCTACGGGATCATACGTGTTTGCCGTGAAACAGGAGCAATACTGCTCAAAACTTTTAGAGCTTATCTAATTAAAATACACTCCTCACTCCTCAGATTGTATTTCGACTTTATTCACCGATCTCGTTTGCGATCAAGGTCGGAGCTGCAAGATTCGATTAATTACTCAAAACAAAAACAAACTAGTCACGAAAGAAACCCAAAAAACTCATGTTCATAATTTTTTTACATTTTTTGTTTTATTTTGGGTTACTGCTAGAAGAAGTTTGCACACTTAAGTGATCAAAAAATGATTTCCTCCAATTGACCAGTGCTGCAGCTCTGTATTCCCCTTCTGTCCGCTCTGTTTCATCTCCTGTCCCTCTAAAGCCCCCTTCCCAAATACCCAGTCAGCACTGATTGGTCAGCTCATACACGCCTGATCCAAGCCCGCTACTAACAACAGAGCAGTTGTGCTGAATCAATTCCTACGTGCCAAACTAGCCTCTAAACATTGATTATACAAATATGTGACTCCATAGTGTCGTGTGATGTCACAAAGTCACAGAATTAAGGGGCGGGACTACGAGGTGTTTTAGGAGAAGAGTTTTCTGTGGGAGAGAAGTGCTTCTGTTAAACTTTCAAGACCTTTTACATGCACTAGAACCTATAAAACACTGAAGGAAAAGCATAATAGGTCTCCTTGAAGAGCCTGCATGTTTGTCTTTTGTTTAGTCATTTTACAGTAAAATCAGCCGACTCTGAAAAGCTTCTAACACAAACCAAAGGTTTCCTGTGCATGTGTGGACCTTTGGGACGCTACACTCCAAAAATGTTACATCTTAAGAAATAACGTGTCACTTCATATCCTGTGGAAGAAAATGAACGACAGAAGAGTTTGTTCAGGGAGAGAAAGTACATTCTGCAGCCATATGTGAACCTCCGCAACAGCGAAAAGGGTGTTGCATCAACTCGCAGAGGAAAAAAACGGCATTTGTACGAGCGGAGCACCACATTATCTTAGCAAAAATCGAGCTCTGAGGTGACATAAGGGAACAGTGCAATCTGTTAAAAGCTCTGTGTCAGCTGATACAGCTGAGCAACATAGGTAAATTACATTGTTTCCAAATGACGCTCGACTGGGCTGGAGTGTCCCAGTGGGCAAACGTGTGATGTGTTGATTCCTCTGTTCATGCACCCCGTCCCTGGCATCTCTCCCTTGGGTTTGTAGAGGGAGGAACTGAGGAGCAAAGAAGAGATAAGTGATGGAGGCACGCGAGCATGAATAGGTAAGAACCCTGTGTGTGTGATTTTTTTTTTTTTATGTTTTCCTCATAATGCAGCCAAGAAATGCCTAGATTTTATGACTCCTTGGATATCCATGCTGCAAATCTGTATCCCTCTGAGTGTTGTCTCATTATTTGGTTTCTCACTCTGTGTCTTTCCCTCTCCTCCATCCTCCTCTCTGTACAGTGGAACACATACGAAATGTCAAATACCGTGACAATGCCTTGAATTAAAGAACCAACCTCTGCTGGGCTGTATCCTTGCAGCTTATTTTGATTTTTTATTTTTCCAGGTTTTCGTCTAATAAAGCAGAAATTGTCCCTCATTACTTCAAGCCTTGATTTTAACAGGACAGGATAAACTGAGACTTTGGTTATGATGAATGTTCTCTTACGGTCCTTTAAATGATACTGCACCGCTATTTGTCTTCCCACGGTAGCATGTGTGTGTTGTTTCAATTACTTTGTGTGTGTGTGTGTGTGTGCGTGTGTGTGTGTCTCAACTCAATTAGATGGAACTGTACAGCCATGCTATTGCTCCTTGTTGGTGTTCAGTAACATGTTGTATTGATTAATAAGTGCCTTTTTCTCCTCGAGGGGAAATGTTGATGTTGCGGTAAAAAAAGCGTGTTGTATGCAATCAAACACCCAAGATAGCAGCAGACAGACACATTAATATAGAGGCTTATTCCAGGAAAGTCAGACCATTATCAATACACATCCTCAAAGCGGAAGGCGTTTTGTATAACCTTGTTTAACATTTACAGAGACTGCGTGAAATAAATCCAGTGACTGATATCCACCAAAGGACACTGAAGCAATGAGGTTAATTAAAATGATGCAGATAAAAAATATGTGTAGCCCAAAGCACCAATAAATGAAAATGATCGCAGGACACACCTTTCGAAGCAGTGAGACAAAACAAACCCGAGGTCCACTTACCTACTTCTAGCTCTTATGTCATCCAGGGCACTTTGAGGACATACTTAAAAGGGTAACGTCACCGATTTTGCACAATAAAGTGTATTTATAGGTATTGGGGAGTGCTACAGCATATGTAAAAAAAAAAAAGAAAAGAAAAACAGTTCGGGGCTACAAAGGAAGCTTCATATAATCAGATAAATGACCTCCAGTGATGTCAGTGATGACTAATTTTCACTGAGAGTAATGTAGGTGCCAGGTTTTGAAAAAATGCAAGAAGAATAGTTTGTTTTTAAACTCTCAGTAATGAGTCCAGTAGTGGTTACAGGAGAGTACTGCTTGTCAAAACCTGGCGCTTATATTACCCTCAGCGCAAAATAGCCGCTAATGGACATCACCGTAGGCAATTTATCAGATTACATGCAGCTTCCTTTGAAGCCACAAAAGGCTTTGCACTACTTTTTCCACATATGCAGTAGTACTCCTCAAGACCTGTAAACACTTCAATGCACTTACTCTTTAAATTCATACAGATCGCATCTTATAGCCATTTTGAGGTATGCACTTTTATTTTGGGTGTCTACTAGACAGAGTTTATGTGCTCAAAAAGCACATTATTTCCCCCACTGTGTCCATCGCTGCAGCACCTCTATCACCCTCTGGCCGAATGCTCCATTTTAGTGTCTGTCTCTTTAAGGGCCCCCCTCCTGAAAAGCTCAGCCTGCTCTAATTGGTCGGCTCTCACGGGCCTGAGCAGGCACCGTGTTTCCACATGAGCTCTGCCAGTGTTTCTGCAACCGCGCTCAGGGCGGTGACTGTACAGTTGTGACATTACAAACACACACAAGTCCCGATGTTTGTATGTTTGAAGGGAACAGTTTCAGCTTACTGGCTTTCTGCATTTCTCTGTGGATTGAGCATTTTGATACATAGAGCACCTAGACCTGCTGAATCATCAAAAACAAGACTCTAATATGGGAGCTTTAACAGTGTCTTAGGCCTGCATTGTATATGCTCACAAAGACTGTATGATACAGTATTAACCTCCGGAAAAAGCTAGTAAGCGGCCCTAGAGTTGATATGTTTTGTCAAAGTATTATCTTGAAAGTCAAAATGAGCGTTCATGTAGTTCAAAGTAAAACAGCAATGACAGAGCATGTATTTTTTAAAATGTGTTTAATTCAAAAGAGGAATTTGGGACATTATGAATTAAATACCCCCCCAAAATACCATTAAAACATAGTATCATCACTGCCATCACCAATGTCATCTTTAAAGTATCAAAAACCGTATCAGATCAATCATCTTGTCTTCAGCCGAATTAACAATACATCACAGTATTTGTTCTGACTTGAAACCATTTATTCACTTGTCTTTGATGACAAAAGCAACCAATCAAACGATTTCCTCTGATCACATTCTTTGACAGCACATTATTATTTGTGGCCTGGTTTCTTTCTTGTGTCTCTCTCACGTACCTTCCTGTTTTCCCTTCTCTCTGTCTTTCCCTCCAGATAGTCAGATGACTTCTGAACAGATTGAACAGAATATTAATTGCCGTCCTAATTTATGCTAATTTATGCTAATCTACACACTCATCGACTCTCAACGGGCTCGTTATCTAGATCGTTTAGAACGGCCAGGAAGAGATTCAGTCTGTGTGACCCTGAAGGTTGCCAGTTCAATTCCCAATGAGCAGAGCCTTGGGGCCGCAGCAAGTCCATTTAACCCTGCATGAACTGGCATGAAGCTCTGCTCTTAAACTGGTTAATGGGTAAGCACAAATCCAAATCATTCGATTAAAGCAGACACATACACCGCAGCCACATGTAGGGCACAACTCTTCTGTTGCAAGCTGTGACACACCAACATTAAAATGGATGCGCAGCAAGGCTTCAAAAACACCATAAGAAATATCTTTCTGAAGCACCACTGGTGTCCACTTCGTAAAAGAAGCTGTCGGTAATGTTTGTGATGCCCTTGAAATGATTAAAGTGCTTTTCTCAGCTGCAGCATCTCA
Organism: Acanthopagrus latus; assembly: GCF_904848185.1. Taxonomy (NCBI): domain Eukaryota; kingdom Metazoa; phylum Chordata; class Actinopteri; order Spariformes; family Sparidae; genus Acanthopagrus; species Acanthopagrus latus. The sequence goes on from NC_051042.1 coordinate 25,190,250, forward strand.
TGCTTTGTATGAAAAGAGAAGAAAAACAGCAAAATACATCAAGAGAGCATGACACACCATCTTGTTTTCGAGATTATTTTTTCTCAGTTAATGCTTTATTGGAAAGGCTTAGGGCAAGAGACACCAGAAAGATCAGGCATAAAAAATATAGATTTGGGAATTAAATGTGAAGACAGGACCTGATGGGTAAGCTTTGCTCATATCCGTCGAAATCTTGGAAATTCATAAATTACCATTTAAATCCTCTCAAAAAGAAGCTTTTGCCACCGAAAGACATGGAAGCAGTTAGTTCTGCCTCAGTGTTGAGAAGTGTTAAAACATTTACTACTTTAATTGTTGTTATTTTAAGGACACAGTTTTACTTTAGCAATGAAATCAATTAGGACTGAAAAGAACATGTGTATTTAAAGGGACAAGCCACTGATTTTACACACCTCTCAAGTGGACAATGGTCAGTGCTGTGAATCAATAACAACAGGTTTGTTCAAGACGCTGTTGGTGAACAGTAACTGAATGTATCGCTTTGCAATTAAAGAATGCGAACTGCCACAGTTTTATATAGAAGAGGATAATGTTTAATTAAATTAGTCGACAGACTCAGCCCAAGGCATAATGGGATTTTAAACAGAAAACAAAAATTGATAAATAATTACATCAGACATTCAGCATTGGATTTATCACTATGGATTTAATTTATAAACCCCCAAAAGACACCACAGTTCAAGGCTGGATTACAAAGCTTCTGAAATTATGCAATCACACCAGAGCCCTGGTTGCCACAACAGTCGCCTTCTGGGCAAAAGAAATAGCCTAATGGGCCTTTTGGACAGACTGTGTTCGCCGCAGGGTTCAGTGCATGCTGAGCTGCACAGTGGGTGGCGCACGTCACTTTGCCCGGCTCAACAAAAAAACACTGTGGCGCGGTACCAGCGATCGGAAAAAATGGTTTCCAGAATGCAGGGATTTCACTGTCACACTCTGTCTGAAAGGCCCATAAATCTTTGAAGATTCCCAGAGAAATGTAGTATCTCATGTGTTACATATCAATGTCCTTTATGACACTGTCGACCCCAGATGACAATGACAAGCTTTAGTACTAAGAGTACTTTGTATTACTTTGCTACTGCTAAAAGTAACCTAATATTATTGCCCAACACCTGTGCCAATGGTTAGGGGCTGGTGATGGATGGGTAAGGTTCTATTAAAAAAAACAAAAAAAACAGCACTGAGCACACTATTTAACATTGTTGATTTATCATGCACTCATTTCAAAATTCAAAATTGCAAACCAAAAATGTGAACTTATTCATTTAATCTGTGTGAACTGATTTTTGGGTGAGCTCTCTCTCACAGTGGACCCCATCTGTCTGTGATGTAGCGACGTACTAGAGCGCAAAACAACAACAATTTCAGCTGCTAAGTGCGGGGAGAGAGCCTGTTGTCACCACTAGTCGGCAGCACAGGCCAGATCATGGGTTTAGTTACTCGATGAAATTGCAATGCAGTTCCAAGTTTAGCCACGGTGATTCATGTTCTCCAATATATTTCCAACCAGCACAGTCTACGGGCTCAGTGCTCCAGAGGTTTAATTTGGTTCGTCTTTTTATTGCTATTGTGGGCGCGCTCACATTCGTCTGACTCCCCGCTTTTGTGGCTGTGATGACCTAATTCCTCCGCGCACTTTATTAAAGTTTCATCTCATGGTGTCCGGCCTGCTCCTATGAAGGCTACATCACAATAAAGATGTTTAATTTTAATTTTGCCAGCTACTGTGACCGGCGGACTCATGTATGACACAGACACACTCTGCTGAGGGCCACCAGCAAAATACATCCACAGATGTTTTTCAATTTCTGATCTGATCAAGCCCTGAGCAGGACACACACACACACACACACACACACACACACACACACACACACACACACACACACACACACACACACAGACATAAACACGACACATTGCAGAAATACACCTCCTGTATTCATGAAAAATGTATAAAGCTAACCGTTCCAGCTCCACACGTGTTGCGTGTTCCTCTGTGTGTACATGCGTGTCGAGCACACAGCTCGATTAGATCAAGCTTAGTTGAGACAGAGGGCGGCACTGGAGCGTGACAGTGTTTGTGCGGTTTTGTGTATGATGGAGGATTTGGAGAAAATCCCGTTGCTCTGCTCTTAATAAGAGCACCAGCACCTTTCTGTCTGACAGAAGCTGCCTCCAGAACCTGAAAATAATGGATAACTCTTTCTCCACGTAAATGTTCAAGGTCTGGAAGGTGACAACAGCCAGAAACAAAGAACAGAACATCTGTAATATAACAGAAAGGATGACAGGGCGGCTGCACCAGATGAGTTTGTCCTTTGTTCGTCCAGTGTTCTGCCGGCTGTACGTGATGTAATTGCCGTCCCGATGCTGAGCGGACTGACAGCTCTGCTCATTTAACTGCTCATACCAGAAGACCACCGAAGACAATTATCAAGCATGTTTGATAACAATTGGGATGTCCTGTGTGAGGTCAGGAGCGCTGGAGGGCAATTAAACGGAGGCATGCTGACTCCCTCACAGCAGGAATGCGATCAGGCTCCATAATTACCCCGCCGACGTGCCGATTCTGAAAACTCATCACTCATTACAGGTGTAAAGATTCGCTTTGCTGCCAAGAACACAGTCTCACATTCTTAGCGGCATCCTATTGATTCAGTTTGTCTGCTTTTGTATCGTTGCATCACGTTGAGATTTTCCGATATTCGGCGGAGAATTAAGGTTGCCAAGTCTACAGAGTGAAAGCCCGTGTTATGTAGTCTGTGCACCATTTTGACAGCTCAGACTGCAGAGCCCATTTCTGGTTAAAGCAACAACAACCTGAACAGTCAGCCAACATGAAGACACTTTTAGGGTTGAATTAGTTTCAGGCCTGCGTTTTTGCTAAATCATGTGAAGTGATTTTTACAAAAAAGCAAGTCACAGTTTAGGAGGGATCTATTTTCAGTCACCTGATGGCTTCATGATCGCACCATGAGGAATTGGCTCTTCATCGAAATTCGGCAATTCAGCAAATGCCCATTTCTACAAAATGTTGTTTTAAGGTTTTTTTTCTGTTTATTTCATAAATACAGTCAAATATAAAATTATTCCAGAGGTTAAAATGAGTTTGTTGTGGTCTCAAATACCTCAGGAATAAAGAGTGTTTTGGAATATGGCTGTAAAAACTGTGTAGTCTAATTAGCAAATACGAATTTGACACTTTAGTTTTAGATTCTCGTTGAATTTTATTCCAACAACCGAGGAGGAGGACATCAAATCTATATCATGAAGTTGAACCAAAAATGAGCAGAACTTGTAGACTTGAGAAAAATACTGTTTGCAGTTTGCATTTCACGTTGGCTTTTATTTCCTCTTAAGTGGACACTATTCTATGAAGAAGTGGAGTTCTGACTTTTCAAAGAAAAGTACACCTGCAGTGCAAAGCGCACAATCGCACACACAACACACCCACACCCACCCACACACACACACACACAGATTTGATCCTACAATGGCCTAGTTTAAACCCTCATACACAAACCCCGATACGAATTCAAAGGCTTACTGTCTCTGCCTCTTCTTTGTGAACTCATACTTTCTCACTTTTTTTGTCTTCTGCCGTTCACTCTCCTCTGTCTGTCCGTCTCTTTTACACACTATCTCTCTCTCTCTCTCTCTCTCTCACACACACACACACACACACACACACACACACACACACACACACACACACACACACACACACACACACACACACACACACACACACTCACATACACAAAGGTCTGCCCTGTCTTTCAGCTTAAGCGGAGAGATTGTCATGGAGTCATGCAAAGTTTCAAGTGAAGAACGTCAACCAAGCACGTCAGATTAACACAAGGCTGGCTCCACTAGATAGAGCACACACACACACACACATCCGTGCAGAACACACATGCACGTTCTAAAAGACACACACACTGTGTTTTCTCTAAGACCCTGACGGACTGACACATCAGACATGAGTGGATGGCAGAGAGTGAGAGTGGGAGAGAAAGGATATGGGATGAACAGCTGGGTTCTCTGAGTTCAGACAGTAAAAATTCTGCAAAAAATATCAGTGATTTCAGAGAAAAAGAAACCGGGACCACAATTACTGTGATTACATCAAATTTGACCCTGACAGAAAGACAGAATTGAGGATACGGGCATGGAAATGACAGCGACATTTGAGTTGTTGGTGACGTTAGAGAAAAATGGTGGACCGCACAGGTCTTTTTTCTCCTGGTTTGCTGAGATTCGGTGGACGTAAAAAAACAACAACCTTGTAGCTCTGCAGTGTTGGAGCAGAAGAAGATACCTCGGCATTCTTTCTTATGTAGTTATATAGTTGAAAACTAGTGCAGAGTGCAGGGATCATAGGTTGGCTTCTGGTTGGTAAAGAAACTTTAACCTTACATTTTGCACACAGACAGACACAAGGACAGTTACTGCATATAGTATGTTTATCTTTATTCTAATAGTTTTTAACCACATTTTTTTATTCAAATTGTTATGTTATTCTTTCCAATATCTCCCTATTATTCTCTCTATTTTTTGAGTTCCGCTCTTGTGCTGCTACTTATTTCTCTCTGTCCTGCTGTGTTACCTACAAGGAACATCTTAATCTTTATCTTAATCATCTTAATCTTAATATTAAAATGACACTGGTCTGTGCCATACAGCATACAAACAGCTGTGCATCATGAACACTCACTCTGAACACAGCACGCAATAGTTTGCACAGAACTGATGGGAATTTCATGATCCTACTATTACCAATGTCATAATTCATTCTGCTATATCAGTTCACTCCCTGATTCATTTTATGTTTGAAAAAAAGAAAAGAGGCCTGCACAGGTTTTCAGCATCAATGCAACTGTGCTGTGTTATCTCTGAGTCCCGACTGAGTGCAGAAATAGAGCAGATTAAAAACACGCACGTGTGTAAAAGCTCCGATGGCTGTTTGATTCGGGACTGGTAAGTTCTCCTGCCAAAGAGTGACTGCCCAGCAAAAAACTGATTGCTGTACACTTTAAAGATACTCAAACTGGTAAGAAGGACCAGATCCCTTTAATCTAATCAAAAAATAATTGCGTTAAAAGAGTTCACTGTTTTTTGTATAACTCATGACTGCGTGTTCATGTGGTGAAGTAGAGAGGAAGGAGGGGATTGTGACAGCAATGCTTACAGCCGCTTTAATGACTCTGGGCCACAACTTTGATTATTCTGTTTTAAGAAATGCTGAAATTTCACAAAGAAATTAGAGGAAACAAAATTATTAAGCTATTTGCACTTGTGACTTTTTCAGCCAGATAAAAGCACAATGTAGATGTCTATGGTATTTCTAGCAGACTTTTTTTTTTTTTGCATGAGTTCTGCTGGAACTGCTCACGCTCTGTGCTCTGACCAGCACCAGGGAGGCAGGCTGTTCGGGTATGTGGGTGCGGGAGCCACTTGGGAACGTGAACAGTGTGTTTGTGAACGAGCTTCCCGCTCTCAGGCCCGCCTCTTTGACGACATACTGCACATTCCTGCCCACCGCGAGGCCGGCCAAACATGCCCGTATCAATAAAGGGAACTGATAGCTCGGAGGCGTGTATAAGACTCCAATGGATGGGACCATTTAGAAACTATCTCTGAGCTGAACCTCAATTCCCAGCCTCAATTCCCATCCCTGTTGCACAGGCCAGCAGATGGTGTTGGTTAACAAAAGAAGTGTGTACAAATGTCTCAGAATAAGCCCTGTAATGATCAATTAATGGAGAATACAAAACACAACGCGTTGAGCATTAAGTGTTTGTAGAGTACAGCTTCACTTTGCGCTGATCTTTGTCATACACAGCACTTGACCTCTCCCGCCCTCCACTCTCCGTCTCTCTCTTTCTCTCTCAGAATATTAAAAAGCTGACAGCAATGTGGCCATTAATATTAACACTCTCCATGCATATGTAATAACATTTAGTCATCATGGATTCAGCGCTTTCTCTGAAGGGGCGTCGTGACTTGATGAACGGTAAAAAAAAAAAAAGTGTGTTTTACTCACCAGGTAGTTGGTCACAAAGGTTTTTCTCCTACAATAACAGTGTCATTAGCATCATCAGCGAGATGATGGTCGTCATTAACCACAACCAAAACTCTCCACTTTTCATTGCTCCACCTCTACTGTCCCCAGCCCCGGCTCTCCACCTTCCCTGCTTTTCACACAGTTGCGTAGTTGAATAATTGAAGTGGCGAGTGTGTTGAGTCTCGGTTAAAATACAGCCGACGTTTGCAGCGAAGCACTTGATAGCTGACCTCTTCAACCTTCCAGATTCAAGTCTGGATAAATCCTCTGCACTGCTCTGCTACGCTGACACTACCGGAGTCATTAATATTGCTACCAGCCATTTGTGTCATAGCAGGTTGCCCGGTATTCATCAGGGTGGGAGACAATGACGTGTTAGATTTGTTCCCCTCTTCTTACCGGGGCGTTTGTCACACATGAGACAACGTTTTTAACATCGTTTTTTGCAAGCTACTGTTTACCGAGTCTGTCCTTACATCTACAGTCTCATTTTTCTGTTCCATCTCTGTTTCTCCTCGTCTCTCCTGGCTAGTCTCTCTCACAAGCTGGAGAGAAACACAGTTGAACATGTGAAGCACCGTTACAATCAAGTGTACAGACAAGAGCTGACAATGGAAGTGGAGTGGAAAGTAACGAAGAGCAGAGGCTCTACTTGGCCTCCACTGGCTTCTCTGTCTGGACACTTAAACACTCTACATACACTCGCACATATACATCCATCATAGCTGCTATTACGTAAAACTGAAGACGCATGATGAGGTGAGGTGAGGAATACAGAGGACTAAGGTGACTAATGATGGCCTGTATTGAAATAACGGTCACATAGAACATCATTTTTACTGAACACAATTCAAAAAACCACACAACAAAACTGCAAAATACCTCATATATCCTCCAAAATGAAGCACTGCAACAAAAACTACATATAGCATTATCAAAATCACCAGATGGCACACACTTCATTCGTATCATTTTGTCTAACCAACTACACACTGTCGGGCATAACAAAAAGCACTCCATTTTTAGTGTGCTTTGCCATATACTAAAATAGTTCAAATTGTAGAGAATTCTTCAGATTATTCATATGCTCCCAAAACGGTAAAGTGAGAAAGAAAATTGCAGAAAAAAGATGCGACAATGTGAGAGGCTGCATTCTCTGTCCAGCCTCTCGCAGTGTCAGCCATGGTTGATGACATGACCAACTAAGGTTGCTCTGAGTTCATTTGAAGGTTGTTGTCTTCTTTGGCCGTGACCTCCTCTACCAGCTCTACCTATCACTCTTCTTCCCCCTCTCCTCCTCCTCTCTGCAACGTCTTCCATTGTTGTTATAAAAAGAAAAAGGTGCTCACCTGTGGTCTTTTAGTGCTTACTTCCTGACTGAAGTAGTGACAATTAACAATTGTTTGGTCAAGTGGCACATATAGTGGCCAATTAGCTCATGTAGTGTCATTTTGAATGGCAGGGGTTTGAAATGGCACACATGAGACTTTATGTCAGATTGTTGTGTCTTATACAGAGAACCGTGTTCAGTGCATTTAAAAAGTGCCATTTTGAATTGCAAAATATGTGTAAAGAAGAAAATGTGTTTAACGATTTGGAGACTTGGGAAGAGGTTTTGCTCTCTGTATGTCAGTTTAAATATTTGTGCTATGCATGTCATTTTAGCGTGTTAGCAATTGGAAAAAACTTGTAAGTCCTACGGTGTTGGTGAATTAATTCTACTCCTCTAATTTTAAACTCACTGCAAAGCAATAAAAGCGAAAGCCGCGCTTGCTGGCTAAAATTGTATTTTGGCCTCAGTGGCTCCGGTGGCAAAAACTCTTTTAGATAGACATCTCTGGTTTGCTGACTGCCTGGAATTGAATTTGTTGCATGAGCAGGCAGAAAAACAACCAAGCGACTGCTGGCAATCTGCTGGTTTGGTTACCACATGCACAGATGCAGACGCATACACTCACACACACACACGCAAGCAGAATAATCCTTGACTGATTTTGGTTCTCACAGTGAAAGCTGTCAACACAGGCCACATCTCTACAACCTAACCAGCGGGAGAGTGTTAGGGAGTGTGTGTGTGTCTGCGTGTGCGTGCGTGTAGGTGTGTGTGTTTGGCTGTGTGTGTGTACGGTTGAGTATGTGTGCGTGTGTGTGAGCCTGTTGTGGTCAGTGATTTTGTTGCACTTCAGTTGTGGGGGGAATCTGACTGCTGATATGCTCATTGCAGCCCAGGGCAAGACAAATGTGTGTGTGTGTGTGTGTGTGTGTGTGTGTGTGTGTGTGTGTGTGTGTGTGTGTGTATGCTTGTGTGTATGTGAGTCATTGGTGGTGAGAGAAAGCGACATTTGGATGGGCAGGAAGTGACCTGTATCTCAGAAGGGAGGCAATGCAACCGGTGACCACACACACATCCACTGGTAGATACTACGCAGGGTTCTTGTCACACAACATGTTTCTCATAGCGAGTCCATGCTTGGATGAACCACAGTGGAATGTCAAAAACCCCGAATGAGAAACATTAAGAGAAAGAGAGAGCCACAATAAATACCATCAAACGCTTTAAGAGGATGTTTGCAGGCGGTCTTTGGACTTAAGCACATGCCCATGAAAATGGTACATCAGGTACTTTATTAGTTTGTCGAGTTTATCTTATTATATGTAGAAAATAGTGTTGAGTAAAATAGTATGGTTACATTAATTCTGGTGCACAGAGCATATGAGTCACCTGGAGGTCAGCTTAAATCTCTCTTAGTACATGTAACCTATTAAATGTGTAACAGTGTTTTCCACACATATACTTAACTTGGGTGTGTCGAAGTAAATCTGGCAACCCACTTTAGCATTGTATACTTATTATACTAAATAACTATACATACTTATTTTTTATCTGTTGAAGGACTGGTAGTCAAGAGCTGCCAGCCATGCATATATAGAATAATGTAATATAGCAAAAACATATTTTTGCAGTGCCGGCCCCCCTTCAGCACTGCAAGTAGAAACCCGAGTCATCACATGGCCAGCGTTGATAGCCAAATTGATTAAAACAGAAGTTAATCCGTTCTGTCAGATGTGCGTGAGACTTAAGAAAAGACGGCCGAAATACTTTCCGTGTGGACACGTCATTAAATGTGAGCAAGAACCAGCAGGTCAAAAGAAATCATCCGCGTCCCCGTTGAGCCGTCCGTCACCTTTAGGTGGTTTTGATGGAGCCTCTATTGGTGCTGTCAGTCCCGTCTTTCTGGACTGTCTGCTTTACGAAAACAGCTTCGGATTAAAATGAAGGAGACAAGAGCGAGAGGGGAAACAGGCAAGAGAGAGCGAAGGAGAAATACTTAAGCATGCCTTTGCCTAATGTTACCTTGTCTGTGTGTGTGTGTGTGTGTGTGTGTGTGTGTGTGTGTGTGTGTGTGTGAGAGAGAGAGAGAGAGAGAGAGAGAGAGAGAGAGAGAGAGAGAGAGAGAGAGAGAGAGAGAGAGAGAGAGTGTGTGTGTCTTTTGATCAATGAGCAAGGCGTCCATGCAGTCAGCCTTGTTAATGTGTCTGACTGGGAATGACCCTTAAGGCGTGAGGAAGGACAGATGCATTAGAAAGAGAGAGAGAGAGAGAGAGAGACACACACACACACACACACACACACACACACACACACACACACAGAAAGAGAGATAGAGAGAGACAGAGAAGAAATAAAGCGATACAGGAAAGAGAGAAAGCTAGAGGAATATTTTTTTTTTCTCCAGGATGGCCTTATCCTTCCAGAAGAGTCTTTCTCTGACTTTAAACTGAAACTGCTGTGCCAACTGGCTCGTGCCCGACACTAAACAGCCATTTTCGTCCCCTATTCACCAAGAGTGGAGACAATTAAGGCTGCTGATCAAACACCGGCTCTCGATGCGACTATACCATTAACACAAAATCTTGTCTTAAATCAAACAGTCACATTCAGCTGTCTGTTCAGCGGAGGCATGACAGAGTGGTCTGGAACTATTTTTGGCCCGCAGTGTTCCAGTTTTAACTTCTAAAATGCGTTTTCAAACACTGAGTACACTCTGACAGAGCGCTATCAGAGATCCTCTTCATTTATTCAGAGCGTCACATCCCCGGTGAAGGAGGAGAGTTCAAATTTCGCCGTGGTGAATTCTATTAAGGTAATCAGATAAAGTTGCTGGCAGGAGAGTTGCCACTCCGAAAACTCTGAAAACACTCAGCGGCACACACAGCGGCGGATGGAGTGTCGACTCAAGTTATAAAACACTTAATGTGTAATCTTGTTTTCGTCTCATGCTAAATGAACTTTAACTCAGCGCTACAAACTGCTATTATAAAGTTTGATTTTAAAGAAACATTTCAGCATTTTGGGAAATACACTTTTGTCTCTTGCCCTGAGTTAGAGGACAAGATTAATGCTCCTCTTACTGTATGTCCGTTCAGCAATACGACGCTGAAACCAGGAGCATAAAACCAGGGAACAGCTAGGATGGCACCCTCCGTTCAAAGCTTCGGTGAGAGTTTCTTTGGGTGTGAGGCACACACTACACTTCTCTCAAACTTGCAGTCACTATTTACTTAAATACTTTGCTAGCGGTTTTAATTTTGAGCCAAATGAGAGACGAGGACAGGAGGCAAGACACCAGCCACTGTCTGTTCCATCCCTGCCTCCTAAGTTGTAAAAGTCAAGTGCACGAGTGCTGAGTTGTTTAGAGGGAGTAAAGAAAGTTGAGGTGAGGTCCGTCACAGCCCTGTGCTCATGGTGCAGCAAAAATGCCTCCTCCAAAAGGATGCGTTTTTTTGTTTGATACTGTTCTGTGCACAAGTATCACATGGACATGCCTGTTTTTTTATGTACAGCGTTATTGAAACCAAGTCAAAGCCAGAGACAGGCTCCATTTCTCGCTCTTCATCAGTATTTTGTCTCTTTTTCAGTAACTTTTTTTCAGTAACGCAATGTCTCATTCCTCTTTAAAGAAGAAAGACAGAAAGAAAAAGTTTGAATATGGGTTTTACTTTGATTACCATGGCAACAGTGAAAACTCTGAAGCATTCGTGTCGGCGCTACAAATGAGTGATATACTGCTCTATCTAAAGATGGTGGTGTGAAAGCGACAAGCCGTGGTTCCATTGAATGTTACGTGTGGGACTTTTTCTTTTGTGTGGAGTGCAGTGTTGTATGTGTGCATGTGTGTGTGTGTGTGTGTGTGCGCGTGTGTGACACTGTCTTTCAGAACAGAACAGTGTCTCACCTCAAAGCATTCAGGACAATTTTAAAAGAGCGAGCCAATTTGAAAGGTTAAGTGATGATAATGCTGATGGTTTTATAACTACATGCCCAAAGATTTGGCACCGGGGATGCTAATGCTACTTCTATAGGTTGCCGAGCCAAAAAAATCTAGATATTGCTCAGTGTCCAACTTTACCCGCCTGTTTGCCAAATTCATCTGTGTTATGGCCCCGGCTCTGACTGGTAAATGACAGGACACAGTGAGAGCTGGATGTGACTCCTGGCTGACTGGACGGCTGGTTGTCCAAAGCTGCTCTAAAGGGGATTGTTCAAATGTAACAAGGGGATGATGGCTCGGGCAAGCATTGTTTGACTTCATTTTTCTTTTTCAGCGAAAAGACAAACGCACCGTCTATAATCTGTGTTAATGCTATGATCCAGGATTTATTTGGTGATTCAACAGAAAAGTTCTTTAAATATTAGACTTTTTAAAATTGGAATAACACACCTTGACTAACACGTCTGATTGCATCCTCCTGGATACGGTTTAGAAGGTAATTCAAATTATCTCATTTTGTATAAATATTTGTGTCTCCATTCACTGAAAACATGCTTGTTTAATCCTCTACTATTAATACGCTTTTCCACATCTCTGGTCCAAACCACCTGTAACACTGAGGAGCAGCACAAGATGTGCAGTGTCCTTAACTGACCTCAAGTCTCATCCAAGAAAGAATTGTTTGAAACGGCACATCTTCAGTTCATTAAATGCCACTGGCAGAATTGCAAAGTTAACTTTTGCAACCATATGTCAGATTAGTCATAATGTCCCATAACAGGAATGCCAGGTTTTGAAATTACACTGACAAGGTTAAGGCAACTTTTCAAAAATCATCTGTCCTTAATATTGGCTGCAGCGTTGAGAATGGCCCACTGGCAGTGACAGTGACAAAACAGCTTTGCTGTACCTGGTAAATCACAGAACTTGCTGACATTGTAAGGGCAACTTCCTGGCAGCAAAAAAATAAATAAAATAAAACATATCCCAAATCAAATGTAATGGTGAGAATGTTGACAACAGCACACTTAGATGACAGAGGTTGGAAAGCAGAGCCTTACTTATCTTCCACATCAGAACTGCCTTCGCTGACAGGGTCAGGGCAATGAAAAAATAATCCACCTTTTTTTTAAAAAAACATGCCTGTTTTCAAGCATACATTGTCTCACTTCAATAAATGACATTTCCTATCCAGACTATAGCAGTCTTTTTTTGGGTGGTGAAAGACAGGAACAGCTGTATGACGCTGCTTACTTTCTCTACTGTCTTTTGCATATGTTTCAGCTGTGTTAGCAGTGTGGCCCCAAGGATGGCATTTACAATACAATTTTAATGCCAAAAAGCCTGGCAAAAAGCTGACAGCAGTTCGAGTCACACAAGTGGATATTTTTGAGGACACCTGGGGATATTTTTTATTGGTTTTGTTGCTGCAAAAGCAAGTCAGTCTTTAGGAGACCTGCAGACACTTCCACTGTTTTCTGTGGTGACCAAAACCAGCTATTTTTCACGGGAAGCCGGACCAAAACTGGTATTTTGAGTCGGAATATTTTGTTTCCTCAGCCCTAAACAGGTGGTTCTTGTGCCTAAACCGAATCAGAGCATAAGCACGGTGTTCTGGCAAGAGAGGAGCATACAAATCAACCTAAACAAACCAAAGTTGCAGCATGAAGAAACATCCAGTTCTCACTTATCTGTGGTTATCTGTGGTTTTGCCGAAACAAACTTGGCTAAGATTTTTTCTGGCAGTTTGGTTGCAAATGCTTCGGTTTAAAATCCAAATACCTGCAGACCTCATGGCATTGCCATCAGCCTCAGTTTTACTTTGTTTAAAGAGATCATTAGCAAATGTTGATGTGCTAACATGCTAAATATAGATGTAGAGTACATGGTAAACATTCTGCCTGCTAAACATACACATGTGCGCGTGTCAGCATGCTGTCAGTAGCATTTAGCGCAAAGCATAGCCTCACAGAGACGCTAACATGGCTGCAGGTGTGGCCATGCACGTGCACGCGTGTGTGTTTTGTACACTGGCAAAATTGAAAATGCCATGAACTATTGAATTGCATGTTGAGTGGGACGATTGATCAAACTCAGTCCGCATCACTTACAGAACTCCACATATTCCCATATTGATGCATTTCCCCGACTCCCACTCATCCCTCTTTTAACTATGTCATGGCAGCATCTTTAGGGAGGAGAGGAGAGGTTGCATTAAGCATGTTCGACAGATCAAAGTTGTAGATAAAGGATTTGAAGTCCACAGTGTCCACCATATGTGTGTGTGTGCTGTACATACTTCCCTGGCCGTGTGCCACATTGATGATACTACACATAAATACTCCAGGTTTCCTCTGCTTGGGCTTGACCGCTTCATACCTGAACTAAAACAAGATTATGTGCAAAATGAATGCTGCAGAATGTTTAAATGTAAATATTCTGTAATCTGTGACTTCATAATGAAACCCAGTCCCTCTACTCTCTGTCGACCAACAGCACTCACCTTCCCTCTTTGGACTACACATGCAGTTCATGAGCTGAGTCACGATTTGTGAAAGCAAATAGCCCATGCACTGACAGCATGAAGACAGACTGGTAATAAAGCAAGCAAGTTATCTTCACCCCATAAGACCCCCTAGTGAAAGGGAAGATGGAGTGGAGTGAAAGAGAGCGAGAGAGAGAGAGTGAGCTTGATTGAGAAAGAGATGGAGGCGCAGACGGTGACGTGGTGCTTCTGAAAGGTAGAAGAAAGAGCTGAAAGGCTTTCAAGCAGGCAGAAGTGGACTTAGTCTACTCTATTTTGCTCCCCTCGCTGTCAATACCTCTCACGGACAGTCACGTAACTGTTACTAATCAGATGATGAGTGCAATTAAGTCATTTTCATGTCTGAATAAAGTAACGCCTCCTGCTACAACCCCCGGACTACATGACATCTTTTTATTGCAGGGACCACAGAGAAAACACAACCGCCCCCCCGACACAGCCACATGAGCCCCACAGAGGAGCACAGATAACACGCTTCTGATTAGACTTTGAGCTGTGATTACGGTACATTAATACATGTCCTGATTGGAGTCTGTTTGGCTGTGATCAAAATGCAACACTTTCTTCTCGTCCTGGATTTGTAGTTGCTCACTCGCAGACACAGCAGGAGCTCAAAAGGGCACAAAGTTGCCTCGCAGCTACAGCGGTACAGGCCAGCTAACCTGAAATAACAAAGTGGGTAATTCTGTGGTGGAAAAAAAAAACAAGAAAAAAAAAGAGAAAAAACAGAAAGGAAAAAGATTTTGCTGCTGTTATGGTGTCTATTTCTAGGCATTTTCCCTGCAATAATGTAACACACCGTAAGCCTCGCTAAAAGCCGGGTCCGCCGCGAACCGAACTATTGAAAGCACCTGAGGAAACAAGCAGGTGTTAACAAGAGCGAAGTGAGAGCCTTTGATTAAAAAATGACACGCACAAAACCACTGTGATTGTACTGTGATTAAAACAGAAAAGCCGGACCCCTCGTAAATGCCGTGCGGTGATTATGCTGCGCAATTACGCTCTTCTTTGGAGTAAACACAATCACGGTAAGATATCACCGCTGTCAGGTGAAAGCCCGCGCATCTCTGAGAATGTCAACCTCCTTGCATCCCTTGTTTTAAGCTGGCTGACAGTGCAGCTTCTGACAAAATGCAAAAGGGTTTTTGGAGGGTTTTATTATACGCCTGAGGGCCCGAAGATGTGCCTTGACTCATGGAGGAAAATGTAATCACTCCTTTAATTTAAAAAGCATGAAAATCAGTCTTCCCCCCCCCCCCAAAAAAAAAACAAGATCTGAATCCAACAGCAGCGGTGTGGGAAGCACTTTGCATGCATTGCTTGAGACCGAGCAGATGATTACTGCGAGTGAGATCGCGTAGTCCTTCACGCACAGTGCCGCATGCTGGTTTCTGTGTTCATGGATGCAGCGTTCGGTGGTGTTTAAGCCATCATCACACTGCATATCTCATTACTTGGAGTCGATATGTCCCCCATCAGCCTTTTTGCTTCAGCTGCCTTTGTTCCCACTCCTCTTTTTTTCCCTTATTCCTTCTCTCTCTCTATGAAAACGTTAACAACTTGTGGTGGGTAGTTAAGGTGAGACAACATGATGTCTTGAGTCTAAATCTGTGTGTGTCTGCGGCTCGTCTGCAGTGTATATGTCTCCGTGCGCACCCCAGGGGAGAGGTATGTGTCTCTGAACGCGCGGTGTGCGTGTGTGTGTGTGTGTGTGTGTGTGTGTGTGTGTGTGTGTGTGTGCAGTGTGTGTTTTCTATTTTTAGGCACATCCCAAACAGAATGCATCTTGGGAAAAAGGTACGAGTTCAGCCAGGCGAGCATGATTCTTAGAGTCAGTTCTCTTTCTTTTCTCATTTTCTTGTTCCTTTCCTCTCCTCTACAATCATCTCTCTTGTTATTCTCTGACTCGCCCCGTAACTCCTCACCGTCTCTTCGTCTGCCTCTTCCTCCCTTTCCTCTTAACTTGCCTCGTCTTCTTCCACCCCTCCACAAATGAAACATTTCTGAATAAGTGTTCACTGACAATTTGTTACATTTTCATAAAAATTACAATAATTATTAATATCATAGTTGTAATGTCATCAAAACAACCAATCAAAGAAAAGTCCCTAAAATTATGTAGCACTAACTAAAACTCTGACGGACTAAACGTGATCATTTTTAACTGCCAGCAAAGACTTTGGAATTAATGTGAAAATGACTTGAAAAGCCTGCTAGCATTTATTCTCTCTTTGGTATTCTGTGGATGCTCTCCATCGTTCACTGCAACCCCTCCTCTCCTCTCTCCTTTCTCTCTTGGCCAGAGAAGTGCTTGGTATTCTAGGGATTGTCTGCTCTTCTTTCCTCTCCAGTCTACTCTCCTCTTCTCCCCACACTCTCTTCACCTCTCTTCTCCTGCTTCTTGATGCACCTTCTTTGTTTCTTTCATCTGCTCTCTTCTGCCACACATTTACATCCTCTACTCCCCCCATCTCCTCTCCCCTCCTTTTTTTCACCCCCAGCTGCTTCTCTCTGAGTGTTATTCTAAGATGCATGCCATATATGCATACCACCTATGCATAAGTAAATGCGTGCAGTATTATGCATCCTCTTAGCACCGTGTGATATATATTGAATTACACATACTCACACATAAATAACCAAAGCACACATGCACAAACTTGGTTAGCGAGTTGCACTTAAAGAGGTCAAAGCAGAAAATGTGGAGCGCTGAAGAGGATTGATCTAATCTGTAGATGACCTGTAAACAACAGTGAAGTGTTTCCTTTGTTTTGACTGTTCTTGAACTTGGGAGGGATGTTGGCACTGTCCTCTGAAGTCATGTGATGGTGTTATCATTAGTATGCTGTGCGCAATGTTGTCTTGCCCCTCCTGGACCATGAGCTTATTGAGGCCATGTGTTCAGGTGTGCTCATGTCCACAGCAATTGTACTATTTGTTTTTCATTTACATGAATTTGGCCACTGGACCATTTGTGTTTATTTACCACAAAAAGCAGATGCACCAACTGTACAGGCGACAGCTGCATGCTACCTAGCGATGGACACAGTGGCCTTGTCAGTTTGCTCCTGTGTGTTTTTGTGCACAGCTCAGCATCTGACTAAACTCAGAACTCACCGGACTCCCCGTTCTCACTGCATCTCTCTTGTTTCCTATCATTGCTGTGCGTTATTGACTTGCACTCACTAAGCCCAGAGATACACACAGATCTTTTTCTGCTAACATTTTGATTTTCAGCATCAAACACCAAATCTTGGGCATATTTCACATCTACTCTATCAGCTGACTTTGTTTGCAGTTGCGCAGCATCTACAATTCACATGTTGTTATGGCAGTGAAGGAACTTCTAACTCTATAACTCAGTCTAATGAGCTTGTTTGCTCATGATGCCGCGGGCTAAAAAAAGCTAATTGTTTTTTTTTTTATATTTCTTGAACAATAAAAAACATCATCAACTGACAGAATCTTAAAATCAAGGCTAATCATCTGTGCAGATTGCTTTCTCCAAACAAATCTTTACTCTTGCAGGATTTAAGGAAAGATGAAGTTATATAAAAGATGCTGATGAAGGTTCTCAGTCATCCAGGTCATGGATATTCTACGTGCTCTATTGTAGGCAGCTGGACTTGTGAAGAAGTTTCACCTCTCATCCAAGAGGCTTCCTCAGTTCTGTTCTTCTTCTACAGTTCGGTTCTACAGAACTGCGAGGCCTCTTGGATGAGAGGTGAAACGTCTTCGAGGAACTGATCCAAGTCCAGCTGCCTACGATACAGGACTATAAATATAGAAGACGGTTACTACAATGTTTAGAAGTAAAACTGTATTCCTATATAGTATTGATTAAATCACCTCATAACTACAGGTGGACTATAGAGAGCCACAAGTGCTCCTGACACCACCATCCAACAAAAAGCACAAAAAAGTGTGGACAGATGCCCAGTTCAGCTTTAGGTGAGAGCTGCACTTAATTTTAATTAAATATGCAGTCTTTGAAATGAAGGATCCAAAAAAACCTTCTCTGAACTCCACTCCACTGAGCTTCACTCTGTATTCAGGAGAACATGCAATTTTGGAATCTCATTTTTTATGTTCACACCTCTGCTTGTCCCCTGTAAGGCTGGCATTACTTTGTAATTATTACAACTGCACACTCATCAAAAGGCTGGAAATGATCATCACCACACAGTTTTACCAGTGTGCTACGAATGTTCCTCTTATGTCACCTTTTCTTAATATCTAAAAAGTGGTATTGAGGTTAAAAAAGGAACCGTCGGCACACAAGTAAAGAATCCACTTTTCTTCTGGAGGAGAACACAGCCTTAATTAGTGAAACGCTGCAGCTGCATGTCCTCCTCTGACCTCTGTGAGGACCTGTACTCAAACATATGGAGATATGGTTTTGTACAATCATGCTTTCTATACCAGTACAATCATTACAATGATGCTTTTATTGCGTCGCTGTTTATCACCGTAGAATAATGACAGTTAAGTGTCTTAAATCCTGATTAAATTGTCAGGTTTATTAGTTTTATTGCTACGTACACCTAGCTAAAACATATCGTGTCTAAAGCCCCGTCCACACTGGACTAGTATCTGCTCGAGACCTCTGGTAATTTGTAAAAATTGCAAAGGATACCTGCAAAAAAACAATTCAACCACATATTACCAACCATATCTCACCTAACACAGAGGTCACCAGTCACCAGTCACGTACAAATCAGCATGACTGTGACATCGGGTTGTGTGTGTGTTTAAACATCTGTTTTCTGTTGTCAGACAACTGATCAAATGAGACATTTGACCACCGCTCAGGATGTGTTCAACAGCAGTCAACAGCTGTGCTTTCAGATCTGTTATTCTTATGTTTAAAAGTGATGACAGAGAAGGTTAGGAGCAGCACAAGATTTTCATATACAAGTATACAGCCACGAAGCATCCCTTACTTGATATAAGTGAGCTGAAGATGCTTATTTATGCTTGTTATAAATGCATAATGGGAAAAGCATAAAAAATATCAACTCTTAACGATAAGCTGAAGTACACTTGCTTTGAAATTGATGTTTTACAAACTCTTGACATATCTTCAAATTATTGTCAGTAAACATCCTGCAGTTTGTAGTGGTTTTGAAATGTATTGCATGCATTATCCACCTCATTTACATCATTGAAGGCTGGCTAAGAAACAGAAACACTACAAGAAATACAATCCAACAGCACCACAAACTTCAGCTTAAAAAAATGACCCTGTAGTCAAATCAATAACTGAACTTAACATTAACATTACAACATAACATTACAACCTTCACGATCGAGGGATTTACTGCTGGACAGTTTGATTGATAAATGTGTGCGTACAAACTAGAGTGAATGCTAGTTCTGCAGTTCTCTGCTATATTTGAAGAAAACTATTAGTTTATAGTATAGCAATTACAATGGTTGTTAATTACTGGATTTACATACATGCATTATGTTATCAAAATGTCCAGGTAAGATGAAGGGTCAGTGTTGAAGAACACTTATTTGTAATTAGTCAGAAGTCTGAAACTTTGATAACCGGTGATTGTACCTCTTAATGTCCACGTCTGATTTTTTTGTAAAAATTATGAATGCTAAAAATTAGAGGTTATTACATTTCATTTTCCAGAAATCTACTTAATATTGGAGTGGAAATAAAACCTCAGTCATCTGTGATTTGGTCTTGTGGAGTAGTCGACTTTAACTGTAACCAAAAAACAAAAGACAGTGGAAAGAATCAGTTTACTATGAGAGAGGTGTCAAAGTTACTAAAAAAAAAAAAAGAGGGAAAGAAGGAAGAAACGATACTCACTGGAACCATTTTACAAGCCACATTCAGTATTTAATAATAATAATCTGCCTCTTTCCCTTGGACGGCACTGATGTGTTAAAGTTTTAAGGTGTGAGACAGAACCAGAGTTAGAAACTCCAACAGCGAGCACGGAGAGAGAAGCTTAAAGCATGACTGAGAGTCAGAGAGAGGCTCGCTTAAGTGACAGTAAGCGAACACTTTCTGTCTCGAAGATTTTCACACAGATTTTATAAGCTCTGCTTAACATCAGAGAGAGAAACACAGAGGATGAAATGGGGGCATAGAGATATGAAAATGCAACAAAAAATCTTTTATCTCTGCCCCCCCCCAGTTGCCATTAGGCTATAACAGTGCAATTGAACTGCATTGAATTGTCGCTGGTCATAAGAGATAAGAAATCCCCATAAGGAAATCTTAACGTGGGGGGTCCAGTGTCATATTATCAGATAAAAACCCATCGTTTATACTAAAGTACACATTTTCCGAAGGTCACTGAATGTAGCACTGACCACTGAGGTCGGGCAAAGTGATGAATGAATGCACAATGGTAATGTGCTCAACCAATTACAGCGAGAAAATGAATGAGAACATTTGATAAATACATAGATTATATAAAAATCTATGTTTCTTGTGTGATTTACATCACTTTACATTTACATGATTGCGATTACATTCTGGCTGGCAGACTAGGATTTAACATATAAAACTACATTGTGTGTCTGTGTGACTTTAAAAACACTATTTCTGGAAGAATATTGAGCGGGAAAATCAATACCACTACAGCATCTGTAGCCTCACATAATCTCCTTCATGAATCATCATCTTAAGTGGTTAATGGCAGCCATGCTATCCCACCTGTCTGAGTGGGGCGGCCTCCTGGATTAGGACTCAATTTCTAGAGTACCACCAGTAGAAAATTGACAAGTCACTGAACCGGCCACACACCTGAATGGTGAGCCAATTACAAACACTAAGTTTGTCCTGATTCAAGGACCGGATCCGATGACAGATGTGGCCTGGAAAGGTGAGTCCAGAAAGCCAGAATGAACCACCAAAGACAGTTCTTACCGAGCCTCCAAGAGAGCAAAACTAATGGTGCATTTTAAATGCATTCATAATGTGCATTATTATGAATAGTATAATAGTATAATTCTCTATTGCTATAGTTGTAATAAACCCTTAAGATGTAGATGATAACAGTAGATGAAACTTTTATGTAAAGGACTGATTGGAGAACAGATGCAGGGTGACATTTGTGCCTGTGACAGCGACCACCTGCAGATCCATAAGGGCATTGCGCTGCTTCTCTGTATTGCTACCTGGCTGGTGTTTCTCCATATGTGTCTACATGGCCCTCGAACAGGTAACTCAATAGAACTGGTAAAAAAAAATATAATCAAAGTTGTTGAATAATTAATTAATTAATTAATTGTGCCAGAGCTAAGTAATCAGTTCAGAAGCAGTTAATATTGGCTATGCTCTCAAACCCTGCATAACCAGCTGCATTATAAAAAGTAAATCAACCATCTCTGTTGAGAGTTGCACAAGTGCAGAGCGGAGCAGGCAGCTGGCACGGCTCAGGCAGCAGCCGAGGACGATGTAGGAGAGGTTCCTGTTGTCGTAACTTTAACTTTCATCTCTCGTTCAAACACAGCGCTGAGTGAGTGATGTTTGAGGAGAAAAAATGACTACACCCATGACTACTACAGAGTCATCTTAGACAGGATTGAGTGTAGACAAATGACACAAACTCCAGATGTTAGCGGGTTCTTTGTCCAGTTTAAAAGGGGTATTTAGTTGCAATGCCAGCTGTGATGTTGCAAACGTTCTAAAAGTACCATTCGTTTCCGCACCATTGCAAGTTACATCATCATCAGGTTTCTGAATACACCATCGCAAGAACAGCTTTACTTGCAAAACACTGCATTCAAAGAACAGAAGGTGCTATAGCATGATATGTTCTCTTTAGACAGGTGATTCAGTGAGAGAACTTGTAGCTGTCTCAGCTCTTGGACAGTGGTGCTGAACTTATGACAGTCCTTCCCTGGAGTGGATTTCTGTCGTGCAGAGTAAAAAAACCAAAAAAAACGTAATTTGCCTGTGTCTTCGGATAGCGCCAGTGTTAAGTGTGAATGCTGATGTACACAGTTTTGGCAGAAAACTATTCGCAGTCAACTCGACTCTGAACACGGTCTGATATGTTTCTAGCTAAAGACATTTTGCCCGGTAGCCAGCAAAACAACACCGTGTCTGCGTGGAACATTTCCCAGGTGTGATGTGAGCATTTATCCCACCATCTGCTCTGAGTGACTGTGCTCAGAGTCCAGTTAGCCCAAAGAGACTGAGGATAGCACATAAAGGGGTGCTAAGTTCAAACCACTTAGATGTCATATTGACTTTACTGCATGGTGGGAAGTTGATTACACACTCACTACAAGCATGTGTGTGTGTGTGTGTGTGTAAGGGGGAGGAAAAAAGTGTGTGCCTTGGCTCTGACAACACGCTTTTGATGATGGTGGTATCACCCTTGAACACTCCTCTGCTGCCCCACCATGGGTGCACTCACACACACACTCACACACACACACACACACATATACACACAGCGGGATGGTTGACATTGCTGTTCTAGATCGATGTGGCTGACTACAGCTGGCGTCAGTAACAACAGCGTTATATGACACACTCCCACAGTGAAGAGCTTCCTATGGTGTACCAGTCAATATGGGTTAATGGTGTAACGGACTGCTTCTCCCTTTCTCACCGTCTCTCACTCTCACTGTCGGCCCTTCGCTCTCTTTATCTCCACAGCGAGCGCACACACATACCCGCACACACACACAGACACACACACACGGATATACACAAACATGTTGCAGTACCTGACTGCCCAAGTAACAAATCCTGCAGTAGTCCTTCCTTCCTTTAATGATTTGCTGTGTGTGCTCGAAGAAGATTCCCCGCTGAATCCATTGGCTTTGACTAAACTCGCCAACCTATTATTCTCAATGAAGGGCACACATTTACTGATGGGGGGAGGGAATAACAGATCGATAGCCGGCTAAAATAGACCATGCGATGGTAGCAGAGAAATGCACTAAATGTCAGTCGTAATGATAATCATTGATATGCTGCTGGATAATAAAAAAATAAAACAAACCCAGGTCTCTCAGAAAGGAAAGGAAATGAAATTTTCTATGTTTAATGTCTCATTTTTCTCGGTCGGCCTGTTGCAGCATCATTTCCGCTTAAGACATGGAGAAATATTGCACAGTTTATCTTCGCGCTAACCTGGCCTGCATACAGTAAACACTCAAAACGAGAGCCCCTCTTATGTGCGCACTTAACATGTTTATTTACACGTATGTGTGCGAGCGCGCCCCGCTATTATATGCATCAAAGCAATTTTCATCAACATATTATGTTTACACCGAGCCCATTAATTTCAGTCGTCTCCACCATTTCCACTTCAAACAGCTAATATTTTACATGTATATATATATCCCGTTTCATCAGCGTACACGCAGCCCATTTCCTCAACAAGCTAATCAAAAGGAATTTATTTTCCTTTGGAGTGACTGAGACGTGTTTACTCTTTAAGTTTTCACTCAGATAAATGGAGCCCATGTTGCTTGTTGCCAAATCTGAGCTCAATAATTCGCTGACCCAGTGAAAGCGGTTATTATTGTGAATCTATAATAGCTTAACATGGAACACAGGCGGTTCCCTACATCAGCAGCTATGCCGTGTTCAGCAGATATGCGCACTGATCATTACGGTTGATTAAACAACCCGCTGGATTGAGAATGATAACGACCAGGGGTATTGTGTGATAACGTGTTTAGGAAACGCTGAATGAGAGAAGACGTCTTGTGCAGCTTTCAGGCAGATTGTGAGCGGATGGTAAGAATCCTGTTTTCGATATTAAAAACACATTTCTCTCTATGGATTCGAACAAAAAACAGCTTGAGCACATTCGTTCATGATCTCTGAACCATGATAAGTGAGCTCCCTGAAGCTTCTAGTTGATCGCTCTTTATTTAGCAGGCTGAATTTAACCTCGGATAGCAAAGTATAGCAGCGGGCTGCTCGACTGTCATTCAAACAGGGGGGGATTTCTGCAGCCAAGCTGTAGAGTGTAAGATTAGAAATTCATTCAAGCTATGATTTGAGACACAAAAAAAAAAATATCAAAAATTAAAGGACAATCCACACTGTAAGCACTCGTGACAGTGGCCACTCATCATTCTCATTGGACAGAAAGGCTTTATCAGATGTAGTGATCCAAACAGATTCCTGACAAACCCACAATGGGGGACTCTGTGTGTTTCTTTTTAATGCTTTTTCTGAGCTTGCTGTTGTTCTTAGTAAAGGGTAAACGCCACAGGAGGTCCTTTCAATCACAATCTCCTGCTTCCTGCATGATATGTTAATAAGGCTATCTGCAGTGATTGATCAAGCACTCATGTTTCTGTTTGAACTGTCACGATACGTGCGGCTTGCCCACCCTCCATTGTCGTGGGGAAAAAAACAAAAAAAAAACAATACATGGCTCAATAAACAAAACCTAATTTCCGTACACTCCTCCGTTTTCCCACTTTGAAACTATTTTTGTCCGGTAAATTTGTGATGTTACTCAGCGTGATGAAGACAGTTTGACCTGTCGCCGTCCTCTCAGCTCCTGAGGAGCTGCTGCTGACAGGACAGCTGCTTCTGAGGACATGACGGACAAACGTAGGCTGGAGTCTGTGCTGATTAAACAGATGGATGATCACACATCACGCATTGCCTTTGATGCTGAGAGAATATGGAAAGTCTAAACAACTAACCAGCTACATAACTAATTAACTCACTGGCCTGACAAACAAATTCACAGGATAAAGGAGACATACTGTATTGATGTTCAGGTTCACGATTTTATTTTGGGTCACTATTAACTACTACTAAGTTCACATGCATTAATGCTCAAAAAGACCACCAGTTTTGTCATAACCTTCCCTCCAGGCATAAATTATGAATGTGTGAGAAGATGACTTAGTGTGATGTCAATATGTTATGGAATTAAAGGTGAGACTACTGAGGAAGGCACTTCAGGAGCAGGGTTTTTTGTGGTAAAGAGGAGCATCTGTATGTGAGGACCTACATAGAACAGTGAGGGGAAGGGAAAAAAATGGAAATGCACAATAGGTCTCCTCTAAATAATGTTTAAATTCAGTGAAAAAAATCTATGTCATAATTAAAGTCAGTTTATATAGTGGCTCTATGAAATAATATCTATACCTCTATATTCATATAGACATAAATCTCCAATTAACAATGTTGTTTATCATGACTTTATTATCAAAAATGTGATACCATGAATTTGAAAACAACTCATCTTAATATGTATTTGTCAGGCTGACAACATTACATAGCTTATATTCATACTATATCACAGCTGCCATCTACACTATTGCAATTTCCTGCAATGGCTATTTGCAGCCCGCTGAGAGTCGGTAAGGCGAAACTCTGTGAAATAAAGGCGCCACTAAGAAAACTATCTGGCTGGAGGCATCGGAAAAAACTCTAGATGAATAAATCTTTCTTATGTGTAACATCATGTCTGAGGACCCGAAATCCCAGAGCAGGAGGCTGCGATCTTTTTTGCATCTCGTCCAATGGTTGGTGGCTACAGGGCTCCCGCCACAGTCTGTGCAAAGCCTTGCATCAAGTCAGCAAGATTTGGAAGCTCCTAGAAGTGTTCCTAATGGATTCTACACAAGTCTGCACAGCCGAGAGAGAGGGGGGAGAGAGGGAGAGAGTGAGAGAGGTGTGGGGGACAGAGGGAGAGAGAAACGGTGCAAATGCCAACACCAAAGGGAATGAACTTCCTGCAATTTTACAGATACACACACATTCAGGCACGGGCACGCACACATTACATGTTGTAATGCAGTGTAAAAAGTGATACCCCATAATAACATATACATGGTGACATGGTAAGTATTGCCATAACAACAAGACTGGGGGGAAAGAAGCAAAAATACCTGTGACCTGTATAACATGCAGTGGAACATGTACACACAGACACACACAGACACACACACGCACACACACAATCTTTTTCCTTCTTCTCCTCTGTATTCACATCTTCTTATCTTTAACCTCTCTCTATTGCGCCTCCAGAGTGGTCCCTATACAATCTCCAACAGGCATGTAAGCATGTGTGTGCATACGTTACTGTTCTGTGTGTGGATGAGCCTGTATATATATGTGTGTGTGTGTGTGTGTGTGTGTGTGTGCATGTAGGTGTGCATGTGTGCGTGTGTGCGCTTGTGTTTAATGTGCAGAGTCCCTTTAAAGGCTTTCCAAGTCATGTTTTTCACAGAAGTCCCTCAACAGGAGAGGAAACTCTGCAGCTAGCCTAGGGACTGAAAACGCACACTCGGCCTCTTTCTCTTAAAGTGTGTGTGTGTGTGTGTGTGTGTGTGTGTGTGTGTGTGTGTGTGTGTGTGTGTGTGTGTGTGTGTTGGTAGAGAGTGGGTGTGGGAGGTTGAGACTTTGAGGATGCTTTTTTCTACTTTATCTTAAAGTTAAATGTAGTGCTGGGAGTCAATAATCTGCTTTTCCTCTCTTGCTAAGCACACACACACACACACACACACACACACACACATGCACACACACACACACGCACACACACACACACACACACACGCACACACACACACACACACACACACACACACATGCGTGCGCACACTCTCTCTCTCTCTACTATTGTAGTGCATATTGTGCATAATAATCGGTTTATAATTAATATGCCTCTTTAATTAGAGCAGTTCTCTTGTATTCTCAGTTAAGATGTTAAATGGGAATTGTATAAAAAGGTCTTTTCTCCCGAAAATAATGAACTTTATGGTCATTTGTATATTGGTCTTAAACAGCATTAACATATCTGTTCAATATAAATATTAACATATTTGTTAATAAAATGAGATGTACCATTTAGTGCAAATTTAATCTTCATTATTGTGTTGTGTTTATATTGTATCATACTTCTCCAGTTATTTTGATCTAAAAGCTTATACTCATGAATACAATTAACATATTATATACATGTTACATCATAACAATAATGAGCACATTGGCTGCACTGATGCATGTTTTTTGACATATGTCAATTGATTTACATACGATTAATCTGAAAGCCGCTCTAGAGTCAGAAAGTAGGCCACAACTCATCATCTGTTTCATCCTTTGTGTCCAGAAAGGCCTTGAATCCTTGAGTTTCTTCTTATAGGGAGCAACACTTGATGAATGCACAGGGGGAGTTGCTGGTCGTGCTTTCTTGTTGCTAAGCGACAATGGCAAACTCATTTGAGTTCAAAGTTTAAATATTTATAACTTTAGCATTTGGCACCGTCACTGCTAAACACATGCTAAGCTCGAGACTCCAGCTGGAATGTGCACCAAGGCATCGTCTACATTTTAAGAACTAGCGGAGGGAGGGGCCCTCGTGGACTTACAGCTGAGAGCTTTATCTTTATCGTTCCCAACAAATCCATAGCTGTGGCTGCAGGTTTAACTCCTGACAAAGCAACTCCGACTGATTCTGGAAGACAGAAGCAACGTATATAAATATTCTAAAAATGTTTCATGCCCTTTTGTTGAAACAGACGGAGACAATGGTGGGGGAGATGGTAGAATTACATGTGACAAAGAAATCCTCCATCTGGACCAAGATTCAGCTGCACACAAAATACCACCAGAACCCCGTCGCTGTTAATAAAAGATGAGTGAAGCGCTCCACTTTTCAACTTGATGATGATCTTGTGTAAGAATGTTAAACTACAAACATACGAAGGGAGGCCATGGCTCACAAAAACATGAGTCAAAATTATAGTACTACTTTGTTGGCAAATATCATGTTGTTATAATTGTTTTTTAGTTTCATTTGTAATTTCTCTCATGTGATTAACACATGAAAAATTTCATAGAAAATGTCGTTACATATCGTAGAGCCCCCTTTACGGACAGTATGTGTACATTTATTAAACATTTTCTCTCTCAAGTCTGTGAAGGGATCAGTGTGCCGGTGATCTTTTGGCTTTTTATTAGAACTTGGTGCTATCAGTACTATTACATGAAAAATGAAAAGCATAAGGAATTGTTTTAAACACATGGCATCAAAAGAGTATTGAGACTTTTGATGGTCTTACTGGAGACAAAAAAAAATAATAATCTAGAAAAATGGACACCCCTCCGTCTGTTTGTTTACCCCTCCCTCATCCCGCTCGCCATTTCTCTGCAAACCTCTCTCTCTCTGTCTGTCGCTCTTTCTGCTTCAGGGGAAATTAATTGATGATTATCTTGTCTGCAGAGCTGGTTTGCAAACTTGCCTTTTTTATCAGCAAGGCCTTGCTTTCCACCACTTATAGCTTCATTTGGCCCTCCCTCTCTCCGCCAATCCCTCTCTCGGGCGACCGGGGTCTTATCAGTTACCTATGTGTTCAGACTTATGGTTCAATTTGGCTTCCTTTTAATAAAAGGATAGAACAGAGGAAAGATTTGTTAACAGAACCGGCTTTGTTAACAGAGAGGAGCTGACAGACAGGCAGGGGAGACGGGTTGTTAAGACCAATAAAAAGAAGGGGCTGAATAGATTCTTTGTTGGTGTGAATTAGTTTAAACGAACAGAAGCGGAGAAAGAGGAAGAGGGAAAAAAGGTAGTTGGAGGGCAGGGGCGAGAAGATGCTGAGATTGTCTAATGACTCTGAATTCGTATTTTATCAATGCACAACTGATATTCGCCTAGATCAGTTCAGTTAAGTGGGAGAAAATGGGGGAAAGTTTATATTTGCGACAAAGCAGAAACCTATGGCCTGCCCTGTTGACCTTTTTAGTAAGCCAGTAATGTTATGCTGTTTGCCACAAAATCCAGAGGACAGTAGCGAGCATATCCTGAATCGACAACACAACATCTGAGAAGTATTCTGGGTTTTACACCATTAAGCAGACAGCGTCGCAGAAGCTTGTAAAAGGGCCATCACAAACGAGTTAGCAAAATTCATATGCAAGAATATGCAGCCAGTTGGCCCTCTACAGTCATTTCATGAGAGGGTTTTTAGGTCCTCTTGGCCGAGAAGATGCAAACAATCTTAATCCAGAAGGATAAAATAGCCGCACTTACCATAGACGGACAGACAATGCTGGCCACACAAGACTACGTGTTCAAGTACAAGGTACAAATAATTACGATGATGATGTGTTAATGAACCTGTTATCAAAGTTGATGCTCAGAGGGAGAATTTGATTTGAGGCAGGTGTAACGTTAAGTTGATAAAATAAACTCTAGTAAAGCTTACAGGCATTAAGACACTGTGGAAAAGCTCACCAGTTAGATACCAGGAGTGGTCACATAACTGGTGATTGAACTTAGTTCTAGTTCAGAACACGATGCAAGAAAAAGTGATTACAGATTGGCAGAAAAAAAAAAAAAACACACACACACACACAATCACAACAGCTCCTGAGGCAACACACTTAAGAATCCCCACAGATGTGAAACGGAACAATGAAAAGAATAAAAGAAACATAAAAAAAAACAAAGTGCTTCCTGCAAAAAGGTTTAATGGCTGTCAGGTGTGCTTTCACCATACACACGTTCAGGAATACACACACACACACACACACACACACACACACACACACACACACACACACACACACACACAAAACAATATGCAGTGTACACAGACAGAGTAAGATAAAGGTGAAACACACACACACATAGGGGACTAAGTGTGTATATCTGGTCTCTTGAGTTTGTCTTTGATATTTAGAGTTCATGATTCATAGATGAACTCTTATGCAAGCGTAATGGAACACTGTGTGTATGTGTATGTGCGCATGTGTTTGGTGTGTTTGAGTGAGTGCATGTATGTGTGTGTTCTCGGATGTGTGTATGTGTGTGTGTGTGTGTGTGTGTGTGTGTGTGTGTGTGTGTGTGTGTGTGTGTGTGTGTGTGTGTGTGTGTGCGCAGCTTCAAAAGGTCAGGCTAAGCATTTGTGTCGCATCCCACCAGGCACGCAGACATGGAAAAGTCTTGTATGCCACGCTCATAAAACACACGTAAGACACACAGCAAAACAACACGCGGCCAGGAAGTCCTCACAGTGAGCAGCGATGTGAACATCGACCCCTTAGTGTAGAGATAAGAGTGCAGGACACACACACACACACACACACACACACACACACACACACGCACATACACACACACACACACACACGAGTATAGAATATGCACACATTGGCAGTTCATACATTACAGTGGACCGTGGACGACCAAGACAAAGGCTCTTGGCTGTGAGCCAAAAAATGAACATTTTAATGGCTTGATGTGTCTGCAAAGCACCGTTTGTTCCACTCATTTTTGATCAAATGATGAATCAGCCTTGTTTTCTCTGGCCCCCCCCGAAAAAAACAAAAAAAACAAAAAAAAAAACCACTGTCCAATTGATATTAAATCAAGGAATGATCAATTCTCTACCTTCTGATAAACAGGATAATATTTCTAAATGCAGCTCTTTTTGTGTGTACTTCATGTGATGGTCACTCTTTGTCACATGCCATTTTACAACATGGTTCAGTCACTCTGCGGGTCACATTTGTCATCACTATCGCTCGAATATCATCCGTGTATCAGATCAGCCACGGTTCATGCATCATGGTGCATGCTCGCGCGATGTCTTACCTTCATATACAGCTTTGAAGCCCTGTGCACTGACGGCGAAGTCTGTGGTAAACCACAAGGCCAATATAGATCCACTGCTGACTATAGGGGAGGGCAGCATGAATCCTGACAACCTGAAAAAAAAAACAGAAAGAACTCTTTGAGAAAACACGTCTCTGAAACGCAGCACGACAGTTCACTGTTGACTCCTGAAAGCAGACAATAAGCCAGCGTCGAATCTGAAACACAGAAAAACAGATCTGTACTTGACAAAAATATGAGTGTGTGTGTTTCTCAGAGTGGATCCTGCTGATGTTCTGGCAAAGACTCCAGCCCTGAAGCCATGAAGAACCCCGCTGGCCTGAGAACAGATTCCTTCAAGATCTTCCTCTGGTCTTTCCATGAGTGTGATACATCTTTAAGCCACAACGCTCAAATGCAACCATCACTCCATGATAACCAAACTTTTCGTGAGCCCAAACACTGTGATATACAGAACAAGCCCGGGAAGACAGAAAGAGGTGAAACGAATTGGTTGAGGACTGTGAACCAGCAAACACAACAGAAAGAGAAATTGAAGGAGATGAATAATCTAAACTAAATGAAGTAAATGAAATCTGTTTATCAAATGACGAAACGTCTATACAATTGAGAAACTAATATCTGGCAGTCATGTTGGGATGGCAGGAAGTTCTGACATGGAATCATATCATTTGAAGGTGATGTAAATGAATGAACTTGCAGTTTTAACAGACGATGTATACAGTAGATAGAGTAGACAAAGTACCAGCATATATAGCTCCACAAAGACTCACTCTCATAATACAGTGTACCTCTAAAGATCCCATCCACACGTCTTATAAAGGCATATAAAACATTCTCTAACATGTGTCTGACAGTTTCTGCAGGGGAAAAAAGTATACATATCACTGCAATCCATTTAAATTCCTTCTCCTCACTGAAAATACCAGAATATATGCATATATGTTTTATTTCACAGGTGTGCCTGCCAATGACTGTGAAAACAACCTTCTGGTGTCAAATGTTCACCTGAGGGAACAGGAAAAAGAAGAAAAATGAATGGAGGGGGACTTTAAGCTGACGCTGTGAAACAAAATTCGAGCGGATGAATGAACAAGTGAGTCCGTGCACGTTCGCCAGGTGTTGAACTCTGCTGTGATTTTAGTAGCCAGCATCCCTCGGTGTGGCCAAAAAAGTGGAGAGTGTCCAGGTTGATGATCTGGACTGAATTTGTGCCATTTACAGGTATGTTGTTTCAGACCGTGACCTTCACGCGGCTGGTTTGCATCCAAGACTAAACGGTTAAATAAACACAGAGTGTAAAAGACACAGTATAGAAATGTGCCGTTTAAAAGGAGCACAATGTGGTTTTGGAGTAGATTTACAATATCAATGCGGTAATAATACAAACTCAAACTTGATGCTAGAAAACGTTGCAGAGTCAAACAGTATGAAAATGAGTTCTCCTTCAAGGTTGGTTTGTTTATTTAGACATGACAATGAAGAGTTTGTTTATCAAGGTTGTTTGGCCTGGAAAAAAAAAAATCAATCAATGAAGATGTTTTCTTTCTCCTCTTATTACAGTTTGCATGTTTATGTTTATCATCCTCAGTGCCACATGAGCTCAAAGTCATCTAGGAAAAGCTTTGTATTTTAAAGGTCCAGTCAGTCAGTTTCAGGGGATTTTTTTGGCAGAATATAATATTCATAATCATGTTTTCATTCTTGTATAATCACAAGTAAGAATTGTTGTGTCTAAATTACCTCAGAATTTTTTGTTTGATATCTACAGAGGGAGCACTTGTTTCAGTGGTACATTAGTCTAGAATCGAGGAAAAAAAAACAAACAAACAAACAAAAAAAAACATGGGCTCTAGAGAGGGGACTTTTACTGTGTTTTCATCATCCAAATCCAACACACTGCTCCTTTAAGGGAGGCAGCAGCAACGGTTCTTTCCCCCCCAAAAAGGAAAAAGGACTTGCTTGCAGAAAACACAATAACTGGCTTTTAACAGTGTCTTTTTCAAATAGGTAAAAACAAGAAGGATGTTGTAATGTCTTGTTTCTCTGCGTGTTGGACTGCAGAGGTTTTCCGGAGTGTAGCCAAAAAAGTGTCAATTTTGATTATCCTTTACTGGTGACATCGCTCTGTTGGCTTATCCAAAGCCATGACCCCCAGTCCACACCGGGCTGGTTAGCAGCTGAGGGTGAATGGTTAGCACTGTATGAGGATTAGCACAGCCAAATTTGACGGTTCTCTCTGATATGGTGGATTGCCCCCTCTGATTTGCGGGCAAGTTGGTTCCCCAAAGGAAAGGTGGAGGCTCTCACGCTCCCAGTAGGTCCACAGTGTGCCTTAATCCTCACCCTGAAGCTCCGGGTGGCAAGAGTGACAATGTGGTGAGGAGGTAAGGTTTTTTAGAAGAAACCCTGAGCAGAGCCGCTCTCTCTTTGTAGTTGAAAATGCCAGTTAAGACGATTTGGGAATCTGATCAGGTTATTCGTGGGTGTTGCACCCCAAGTCTGACTGTGAGCAAGAACAAGACAGGAGGAGAGGGAGTAAATACACAGTCTGTCCTGCAAACATGTATGCATCCTCCAGGAAGAGCTGCAGAATGTGGAAAGGAGACGGAGAGAAGAAGACGTCTTGCTTATTCCTTCATTGCCGACTCTGACAAGCAGTGGCAAAAAGTACAAATGATGAGTTTCCAGATTTTGATTTTGGTTATGCATCATTTCAATATCTATGCACTTTGTTCTGTCATTGTTCAGGCAGTGCAGGACAATTAATAAGCAATTAGGACACCATTTTAATTTCAAGTGTCCACGACAGCAAAGTCAAGCAGCACTTGATGTATCCAAGTCAACAGAAGGCAACGGTTTGAGGAAAAAGATGCGGCACAATAAATCGTCAGCGCGTACAAGTATGCAGCAATGAAAGGGGATGAGAGATGAAACCAAAGGAAATGACAGGAGAGGGCAAACGTAAAAGGAAAGAGAGAGCGCTGGCACAATCAAAGCAGTGATGACAGCGAGTCTTGTGACAGCCATTTCATGGGATTCACTCTTCCATCATTTGAAAGGTCAGCCAGGTCACAACTGAGAGGTGAGCCGAGGTGACACGTTAGAAAAAAGTGGGAAATGAAATTGAGAAAGGAGAAAAGAGGCAGGCGAAAATATGGTTTGGGGAAAGAAAGGAGGATGGACCACAAAAAGAAGAAGAGTGGAAAGGGGTTAAAGTCATTTAGCTACAGAGCAAGACAGAGGACAGTGGAAACAGAAAGAAATGAATAATTTTAATTCAGGTGGCCTCAAAGCAAGGACACGAAGGACGGACAGGACGGGATGAAGGGAGCTCACGGAAAGCGACAAACAGAAAGAGGGATGAGGGGAGGAGAGGAGAGAGGGAGAGGAAATTGAAGAAGGACAGGATGGAGAGGGGCGTGAGGTCTGCGGTGAGACGAGACAAGAAGAGAAAGGAGAAGCCAGATGGAGGAGAAATGTTTTGCTTTTTAGAAAAATGTAAATGAGATTCTTAGTTTACTTTATTAAGCCACAGCAGTGTGAGCAGGCACCTCAGATTTATCTTTTTTTTTATTTAACTGTGTTCACTGAGCTTTTTGGGGTTATTTGTGTTAGAGGTATTTTTGAGACTAAGCACACTGTTCCTGTGGTTAGACTAATGAAATGCTGTGTGCTGCTTACACCAGTAGAGGGTAGGTCAAGCTACACTTAACAGATTCTGTGAGCAAACTCGAGAA
Organism: Acanthopagrus latus; assembly: GCF_904848185.1. NCBI lineage: Eukaryota > Metazoa > Chordata > Actinopteri > Spariformes > Sparidae > Acanthopagrus > Acanthopagrus latus. The sequence continues at coordinate 25,224,509 of NC_051042.1, forward strand.
GCAAGCAGTGAAATCTATGATCATTATTTTTCATCACGCTGCACAATGAAATATTTGTGCTGTTGTTTTGTCAAGTTGTGTTGATGACAGACGCTCGTACCTGTGAAGCCGCTTCATCTTTTTTACAGTAATGAAGACAAGTCCAACTACATTGTATTATTATTGCTGTTAATATCATCATTATTGATTGAAGAGCACTCTCAGAGAAAAGCACACTCATTAATTGATTCATTTAACTGACAGCATATTCACATACATGCTTGTAGGGATCTGGTAATATACACAACAATCAATAGACTCATTTTGTGTGGAAACCCCCTTTTTTATTCACTCCTCTTCGAGTCAACTGTCTGGCTCATCTCTTGAGGAAATAGCCAATATCTGTGATGTATTTCATTGTATTTTCATCAGAATTCTTCAAATGATTCGCACCCTGTTGTAACTTGACCTATGAGAAGTTCAAAACAGTCTATTTTCCAGCCTTTTCTTATGGTCTTACATATAAGACATAGTACGGCATTGTTTGGCACATTAACGTCAAAAGATAGGTCGACCGCAAAATGACAGTCCACCATTTTCTACTCACCCTGATGCTGATGGAAACATTTCCGGAACTTCATGTCAAAAACTACATCGTAGCCTTCTCCTAAACAACTGAAGCTGATGGGGTCTTTCTTTAAGAATGTGAAAACGTATAAAAACCAAACCCCAAAATGCCCCCAAATTAACTTAAAAAGACATTATTTAGAACCTCGACATGCTGTCGGGCTCGTGCGTCCACGTTAGACAGGGTGTACACTGGTGCTCTTAGCTTGGCAGCTACAGTAGAAATAACCTATTTTCAAATCCATTTGGGATCCTGGGGGCTCCTGCTTCAGTTGTTTAAGAGAAAGCTGCACTGCTGATTTGCTCCAGACATTTCTGTGAACTACACAACATTACCTGACTCTCCCTCAGTATCAGGTTGCGAGCGGATAATGACTGAAATTTCATGTTATTTCAAGTTATTTCTGAAGTGCTGTCAAAATATTGTAACTTAGCTAACAATTTGTATGATTCAGTAGTTCCCCCTTTTTTTCCAGTTGAAGTGATTTCAATTGTAGTGCTGTTTAATTACAGGTCATTTAGCTAATTATACACTCAGTATATTACATCTGACTAAAGCAAGTGCACAAAGGTGCTTCTGCTATTTAGCTTAAAACCATAAGAAATCACAATAGTCAGAAACAAAAGCCCTCAAATACAGTTTCAACAAACAGACATCATAATCTGCATGATAATAGTATTTACTGCAGGACCTAAAAAACTGGCAACTGAATGTACATTGTGTTCATACGTTCGATGTCAAAGCACCGCAAAGTCTCTGTTTATCGCCAGCTTCCTATTTGTGATGATAACACGAGGGAGGCCCGAGTTTATGAAGTGGCAGCGTTCCTGTCAGATGTGATGCTATAATGCTAAGTCCATTAATGTGAGCTTTCTGCGATTTCTACATTTTTTATCAAATGCAGTTATAATACGTGTTCTTTTTGGGATTCTGTTGAATGCATGTGATCGGTCTTTCTACGTCTAGCTCTTGTCAGTGAACCATTCTCTTACTTTTTTTTCAGGCTGTGTGCGCTGCACTTTTCAGCACGCCTTCTATTTTTCTCAACCAGAAAAGAGAGCTGCCCGGTCACAGGCTGTAATAAATCACCTTGGTGGCCCACAGGGGACAGATGTTGCATTCCCACATTAATATTTCACCACTCGACAAATAAAATGTGAATAAAGTGAAATGAGTATAACTAATTATTGGGTGCTCCTATATTTGTAATTTCATGGCCGCGTGAACTCCTTCCGAGGGCATTTTTTGCTCTAGGCCTAGGTTAATTTTTGACACCCGTCGGAGATTTAGAGAGAGGTTGGCTGGGATTCTTATTGATCACAGAGGTACTGGCTGCACTGTGTCTGCTACTGAAAACTGCAAAGTTGAAAAAAAAAAAAAAAGTGCTCGTGACGGGGCCTTTAACAATCTCTGGCGTTAATACGGATAAAGACTTACACTCAAACTAGTCTATTTACAAATTACACTGATGAGAAAAACACATCACATTACCGCATTCCACACATACTCATAGGAACGGTTATAAATCATCATAAGCAGCGCAAAACGTTCTTGTTAAACTAAATGGATAGCTTGAACCCGAACCCGAACATTATCGTCTCCCATTTTTCTGTTTGTCTTTGGGAATAAAATGGCACAGTGATTTGAGTCTGAAATAGAGGACTGACCAGGAGACAGATGAGAATTAACGTGCGTGCGCACACACACGCACACACATACACACACACAATTGTCAGTCAGTGAGTCAGTCAGTTAGTCAGCCAGGTAATGAGCAGTAATCGTCTTGCTGTCACTGTACTGATGGACTGACATGATTCCATATCCCTGTCTAGTCTCCAGCTCTCGCTCCGTCTCTCCACTCCCTCCTCCCCCTCACGCTCTCTTTCCGTCTCACTCCCTCCCAATCACACTGATCCTACGGCTGTCTGACATTTATGCGAAAATAAGTGATCCGGTTTAAAGACTATGTGACCGTCGGTCAACTGTCCAACCAGTCGACCAGCTTATGTAATCAGACAGCCACTCAGAGATTCCAGCCAGCCAGTCATTACAGTCAACCGACCAACCAGCCAGCTTGCCTGTGTGCCTTTCTGTTGCCGCATCCATCTGTCTGGCTGCCCATCTGTATCTGCCTGTTTAACAGTCTATCTCTCCTGCTCTGCCTGCCAGTCTATCAGACTGCTGGCATGTCTGATGTTGACAGACTCTTCTAATGCTGGGATTAATGTTTAGATTGGATGGTTGTACAGTAGTAAGGCATACCATGGCACCAGAATAGCATCAGGCTTATTTTCATCACCATCACATGAACTCTCTTTCACAGAATAGACAGAGGGGAAGAAAAAAAAACCTTGGTGTTAGTGTAAATGAACCGGTCACTCAAAAATATTGCAGCTGATGCAGTTTGGCAGCATTTCAGATTTGTACAAACGGGAGGCGAGAACATTTTGGTGAAGCCGTGTGTAGGATGTCGATGATGGAAGATGGGAGCGCTTCAGCACTGACATTTGCTTCTCGGAGTCAATGACCCTCTAACTGTGGAGATGATATGTGTATTCTCAAGTTCAACAGCTCTCTCCATTCTCTGAATGCAGCTGCAGTCCATGACCACCGACTAGCTGTAACCTGTCTGAACAGCCATCAATCAAAGTGCAAAGTGTGTGTGGGGAACACCCTATCAAGACAGGTAAAAAGGTAAGGTTACACACATGGTAACATTCACAGATGCTTTTTGATGTTGCATGAAAATACTTCTTGCGTTAGTGGGCTGCCGATGTGTAAGGGTCAACATGGTCTCATTCCAAACTTGTCAAAGAAAAAGCAGCTTGGTCAGTGGCTTAACTCTCAAACTACAATGATCTACCACACTCTAGCTTCAGTTTCTGGGCTTGAAAGGTAACACACCGGGAGTGAAAACAGTGACCGTTCTGTGGCACGGTACTGTATAATAAAACTCACCTTGGAACAATCTTTTCCCTTTCTTGGCTATAATTTAACCCTTTATTAAAATGTGCCAGTGACACTTTACACCTGGTAAAGCTGGCACACCAGAAAGACAGAGCCCAGGGTGCTTTAATTAAAATGGTATTTTGGTGAAAAATATGCTGTTTTTCTAAGAACAACTTCTGTTTCACAATCTCAACACCACTTCTCTTATCAGTAAAGTGAGAACACAGTGCCACTGAGCATTTATTAAAGAAAATAGCAGGTGCACTTAGAAGCACCCTCAGCATGTAGTACTGAGTGCTGGTTGGTGCCATTAGAGTGGACTTATTAAGTTACACTTGTATTACGGAATGATTTTAAAGTGGGTTTGCCGATTAATTGTCAAATACACAGTCAGTCTGCTTTACCTTTACTTGATTCCCCCTTTACTGATTTCAGTACAAGACATCTTATGTAAACCAATTAAACGTCGCCTCCCTTATCTGCGAATGTATACATCTACATCTACGTCAGCCTGATGACTTTTAGCATGTCCTTGCAGTCTTCTGGTAAATGTGGCTTACAAGTGGTCGACCGAGCAGAAAATTTCAATAACTTAGCTCTGAAGAGTCATTTTCAGAAAGCTCTCTGCGGCTCGCTGTAATTTCAAGTCACTCAACTCATGTGGAATAGTTGATACTTGAATATAGAAACTGTGTACAGCGTTGATGTTCGACATCTGCTGCAACCTTGTCCTTCCCTAAAAAGGAAGGTGTGTGTGTGAGGGCGGGGGGTGGGGGGGCAATACTCATTCCCCCTTGAGGAGAACGGTAGATTCGGCGTCCCCGCGGGTGGTTGCTGGGGTGGAAGTGAGCCTTTTTGAAATGTTACACGAACATCAGAAGCAGCTAGTGACAGCATACAGTAGCTTCAAAGGTGAGTGATATGGCAGCAGACATGAGGCAAAAGAGTGAGCAGAGCGCTGATGGCTCGAGGGCGTAACGCATATATGTTGCAGTGAGAGGAGTATGCCATGGGAGTGTAGCTGTGGGCTCCAGCCTGCCTCCTGAAGTCGCTCACAGGCTTCATTTCAGGTAGATGAAGAGGAAACTCCTCGATCCAAGCTGCACACTAAAATTATGCATTCTTGCTTTTTTTTCTTTTTTTTTGCCATAAAGCATCTAGGTGGCAGCATTAAAGAGTATGCAGGGGCTGTTGGTGAAGTTGGTCTCATTTGTTTAAGGTAAGTATAGCACTGTCTCTTAATTAATGTAGTATTGACTTATTGATGCTTAAATGTTGATCCCGCTTCTCTTCTCCTTAAGGATTTATGTTGAATTTGACCAGTACTGACTGAGTGTATTTCAAAACACTCTACTTTCAGCTCTAACACACTGTTTTCTAGCAACGGCCGTGACACCGCTTATCAATCACACCTTAACGTGGCTAAATTAAGAGTGATATTGGCAGCCTTGGGATTTTATCACCTCACAGGCAAAAAAAAAGAGCGCTCGTATACAGGCGGCTATCAGATGAGATCCACCGGACAGCAGGAGGGCCTGACAAGGAAGTAAAGAGAAGACTTGTTTAGGGACCATAATAATGTGCTTGACCAAGGCGTTTAACATCGTGTAGCTGGAGCAACAGATGGCAGTGATACTCATAAAGGTGCGCACTGAGAGGGCTTAATGAAGTGGAAAACAAACAGCAGATTTCCACTGACCATGTCAAAGAAAAGCTTTCCAAAAAGCCTAACTGGTCATCACCAAGACTCCGATTTATTGTGTGTAATGAGCCTATCCTCCCCAGAGAAACGACAACATAGGTATAAACAAACAAACAAACAAACAAACAAATAAATAAATAAATAAATATCAAGCACCTCATTGCAACTTATTTAGTTAAAGCTAGGAGACTATATAAGGAGGCAGTCAGGGATGGTGAACAGATTAAACAAGTACAGGACTCTAATACAGTGTGGAACCAGAAGTCAACCGTGAGTTTTCTAAGACGATGAAGTAACGCCAAGTGCATAATGTTACGTGTTATGTTCTTACATGACGTAGGTATGTTTGTAAAGGAACTGAAGCAATGTAGTGATTGGATCCTAAACCATGATGTTTTCCTCAACCTAACCTGGTAGTGCTCATGCCTAAACTTAACCAAACTGCGGCCGTGTGACGAAAGTCTGCAACACTTGTCATTGTTACACTGCAATGGTCATGTTATTCTGGGAACAGTGACACATGCCGCCTCAAGAGATGCTGAAAAAAAGACCTTCTTAGTCATTACAGTATGAGGAGGTTTTGGTGTAACAGTCCACCTTCCATAAAAAAAAAAAAAAACAGTGCCACTTTCAAATGCAGTTGGATGGTTGAACACAAGTAGCAAGTCTACTTTTGATACATATTTGCAAAAATAATTTTAATTTCCCCAGAAAGTTAGTCAAACGCATGTTCAAATCACCTGGGTGTTGTAGATATTCCATTATTGTACCCTAGAAATGATGAAAATCTGGTTACTTGTATACATGCCCAGTAAAAATCCATGACAGTCGGAGCGATGAAAACCAAACAAAGTCAGTTCAGCACATGTGAAGCCAAGTGGCTGTCCACTGGTATATGAGAACTGTTTTCTTTTCCCCCAAAAAACTGACTCCTCTGAGAGATAGCAGCAATTTATATCTCACGGTTTTGTCATATATCCACCGACTCTTGACACCTAGAAAAACAATCTGTCTTCCACCAACCAGAGACGATCTGAACGTAAACTCATAAAACAAATATTACTATTTTCCATCTCGTGGAGTATTTGGCTTCTTCTCGCCAGCGCTACATACACCTCACACTTGTACAGTAGATGTATGCTCCTGGGTGAAACTATTTGTTTTGACCTGTCATTCTGGGAGCGCAATCCATTTTTTTTCAGTCCGTCTGGTGGAACACTAGTCTATCAGTGACAAGACGCAGCTCAGAGTAAATGGATAGACAAGAGGCACTTGTTGTGGAAAAGACAGAGACTGAGAGAAGAAGAAAAAGGCAGTGAGCAGATGAAGAATGGAGCACACTGGCAACAATACACAACCTACATTTTTCAGTGGGGGAGAGATCTCTGCTGAACATAAAAAGAGAGAAATGAGAGGAAGCAGGATGAGGGTATGGACGGTGCTGTAAAGTAAAGTAGGACATTTGTTTTAAATTAAAGGCTTAGTTGGCAGTCCTCCACTGTAGACAGTATGTTGGGAGAGGCAGTGTGGGATAAATCTGTAAACAGCAGCAGTGTAAATCTCTGGCAACTGGGCTGCGAATGTTGGGAAATTTGCGAAGCCAGATAGAGATACACTTAACACTCTCTCTGTGCTGCTGAAGTTAAAAAGACAAAAAAAAAAAGAAAAGAAAAAAATAACAGAAGAAGAGAGAGAGAATGGCCTTAGGCAAGATGGGCCATTTTTCCTTTTTTAGTCTCCCTCTGTGTTAACACTTAATACATATTACTGAAGCCATTTGAAATCCTTGTAACTCCCACTGTAAACCCCACCGGATCATGTTTATAAAACTGCACGGGCCCAAACTAAACTCTTGTAGAAGTGAGGTTGATGAAAACAAAATGAGGTAAATGTCTTGTTTTCCGGACCGCTCGTTATGCGCGGCACCTATTAAGGATATATTAAGTTGTATTCATGGTTAATTAGTTTACCAGCTTAATTGTAGACCTCTGGCTATGGAACAATTTGACGGTCTACCCAAGGCTAGCTACCGTAGCCTTGAGCTAACTTTTTTTAAAAAACACTTTTAAAGAGGGACTTTAAAAAGTACTATTGGGAGAGTTTAATGCAGTTTTTTTTAAAAATTGTTGTTGGAGAAGAGAAGAGAAGAGAAGAGAAGAGAAGAGAAGAGAAGAGAAGAGAAGAGAAGAGAAGAGAAGAGAAGAGATTTTAGGAGATTTTTGTTTTCCTGGGCTTGAGCACATTCCATGCAGACAAATGGAGCGACAGACAGACAAACATCTATTTCTGAACAGGGAATTACAGTTCTTTTGCCTACGGGAGCGTACATCACCCACTGAGATACATAAACTCATTCACCCACACACACACACACACACACACACACACACACACACACACACACACACACACACACACACACACACACACACACACACGCACACAGACACACACACAAATGAGGGAAAATCACAGGAAGAGAAAGGTACAAATCTATGTGGCGGCAGTGATGCAGTGTTTTCCGGAGCTGAGTGCCTTGCTCAAGGGCTCGTCGGCAGTAGGTGGCACTTGATTTGTGCAATAAGAGGTGTAAGAACCCCACTGATTCTGTGGTGTCCTCTGGTTATCTGTCTCAAGTTTTGAGTCATTTTTCCACATTAAATCACAAAATTAACAGAGGGGCTTGTGCTCTTTCTACACTGATTTACTATCTTCTTATACGACAATCTCACTCCTAAATTAAGTTTTCAAGAACAAGGAAATGGGAGGTCAATTTGAGAGGTTGAGCTTTATATTGATGTGACTTTTATTAAGAGTAACACAAATCAAGGAACCTAAATGATTTAACATTGCTTTGGTGCCAGACTGTGTAGACAGCTGTATTTAAGTCTACTGGAGATGATGTGTTTGGAGAAAAACACTTACAACCAACGTATCTACATTGTATGACTACTGATGAAGAACCTCCCCCCCCCCCCGAAAATGAGAGACCATGCTTCAGAGAGTAGGTTAACGACTGATCTTTTCCCCAAATGATTGACAGGGATGATAATATTGTGATCAAATGGGGCCGCTCTGACTGATTTCCACTGATGAGACTGCAATTACACTGCAAACAGGAGCCTTTCCTAAACAAAGTCAAGGGAAAAACGTGTTGATAAAAATAAAGCGGCTGTAGACATGCTCTCTGGAGATGAGTTCTTTCTAGAGGCGGCTCTTCATCAGAAGCAATGTGACGTAGATTTGTGGGTTGTAGTGCGTCTCTCCATGTGTCTCTCATAGGCTTCAATTTAGCTGTTGGCACAGCACTGGCACCAAATTGAGATAACTGGCTCACTTCCTGTTTCATTTAACCAACATCATTGTACTCCCATTTATCATAAACCTATGTATTACATCAAACCATACGCTTCAGAATCTTGACAAGGGTTCTACCTTTGTAGCATTTTATTTGTGGTTGGTTGTGCTGACAGTGAGTTGAAGGTTTTTCCCAAGACTGGAAACTTAATATTTTTCCTTTGCTTTGAACTTTCCTGTCAGAAAATGTAACACCTCAGTATTTCCAGTAGCTCTCTGTGATCTTTACTTTGCTAATTACCACAGGAAAGTATTATATACGTCTCTTTCTCAATGACATATAGTCTCAGTTTGCGTACAAATCACATTCCTGTTGAATTAATAAATGCCGCCTCAGTATCTTTCAGTATCCTGACTTGCAATTTGCATAAGTTATTACAATTATATTGCAAAAACAGCCTGCATTAAAATTGCTAATTGCTTTGCAATTTTTGGAGAAAAGTCGACATCATTTTAGGTCACAATAGGTACAGAAAAGCTCCACAAAATCCCAGAGGGACCAATTTGTCTGAGCTGTGGTAAGGAACAGGAGCAGGGCGGCGGGATATTGTGAGTAGGCAGCTGGCATCGAGCCACATCTCACTGGGTCGTAGACCAGTGTTTTTCTATCTGTGAATCTGGCCCTAACATGGGTCACTGGTTGCTTCAAGTGGGCCCTCACAAGATGATGTTTTATTGAATGGGGATCTCAGGTTGAAACAATGAGGTTACGATAGGGGGTCCCATGTGATAAAAGCACTGATTTGCTCCTAGACGGCAAGATAAGGGAGCGCATTTAGTCATCGGACCATAAAGAGGGCAGCTCTGTTTCTGTAGTGAGGAATTGACTTATATGAAGCCTGAAAAAGACATTTTGTCCAGCCACCACAAAAGCAAACATTTCACTTCAACTAAAATGCAGTTTTGCACTTTACCTGACTGGTAACACCATGGTGCATCGGTCCAAAAACTTTAAACTGTGGAATTTAAACTAATCATGACCTGGAGACATACAGACTCACAGAGTTCACATGACTGACTGCACTTTCTGCCTAGCAGCAGCATCAGCAAGGGTTTGTGGGTATCCAGACTACTGGCTGTTAGCCAACACTCTGGGTCCTTCAGACTAAAGTACTCTCTGTCTCTGTGTCTCACACACACAAACACACACACACAAACTCGCTATTGTTTCCAAGATTATACAGGCGTAATGCCAACACACACCTACCACCTCCCAGACCCTCATATTCTGTAGTGTTGCACTGTCCCAAAACAACTAGATTACATAACATGCATCTGTCAGTCAGCAGTGTCTGATCTGAACAGCACACAGCAAGTTTTCTTTTTTTTTTTCAAAGGTAAAAGAAAAAAACATAACGAAGAAAGATGACTTCTTTACAAAGGACACCAGTCCACAGAGAGCTGAGGTTTGAATGCACCAGCACATGTACATGTGTGCACCCTTCACATAACTATTTCTCACTATGCCACATGAAGATGAAGTAGTCAGTGTTGCATGTCACGGGCATCTGAGGCTCAGGAGGTAGAGTGGGTTGTCCACGAATGGGAGGGTTGGTGGTTCTATTCCCCGATCCCGTGGCTGCCAGTCAAAGTATGTGCTGGGATTACCTAAAACTGTGCCTGGTCACCGTTTTCGTGTGAATTGCTGATCAAAGAAATATTATGTGGATGCTGGGATAGCAAGGGCTTTATTGCTACCGGTTGGGAAGATCAGCAGCTTGTATGGCAGCCTGCATAAATGTGTGTATGAATGGGTGAACGTAACAAGTGCTTTGAGTCAATCAGTAAACAAGAACAACTCTTTACATATCACGTACACTTTCTACTGTTTGTGAGCCAGATGACATCTGAAAGTCTCTCCATCACTCAAACAAATTCACATGGTATATTTACAGAAATCGCATGTGCACATGGCAGTGGTAGAAAACTAAAATCAAAGCTGGCCCAAAGCCTGGCATTGGCTATTTTCCACCAGTAATGTGGGACACTTGGAACCGAAACAAAATAAAAAAGCTATAAGTTGTGATTTGGAGTTATGGAGACTTACCAAACTCTGGGGCTCTTGGGAAATCTGCACATTGGTTTGATAAAAGACTAAAACAAAACAAATAAACTTTGTGATTGTGATTAAAATAATTATAATTATGGAGATTCATCCTCCATAGTGGGTTCCAGACAAAATCAACTCACTCATACCACTCAAAACTCAACCAACAACAGCACTTCAGGAAAAATAGTTTACATTTAATTTTAATTAATCAATGTGTTTACACCAGCAAATTTAAAAAATAAATAAATAAATAAATACAAATTTGAACCTGGCTCAACGTTTGCACCATCACCCAGTGAATTTCTCCTGCTATGAGGTCTCTCAATCAAAACAGTGATAACAAAAGCTGTGGTCTGATGACATCATGAAACAACACAAGACCAGGGGAGTACTTGTCTATATTGTTCAGCAAAGCAGTTGCAAAACAACCATCATGTCTGAATGTTCATGGATTGGGCAATTAATTGAATCTGTGGTTGCGTTATATTTTGTCACGTTCTCAGTCCTCCTCCTCTGACGTATCAGTTGAGGTAATCCGGAACGCACAGCGACAGGTGGAAGATTTAAACACACCGTCACCTTGAGCAAAAAATAGGATTTCTCTTAAACATTATGGTAATTTTGGACATTTTAATGTTGAAATGTTACATATTACATATCTACAGTGTGCAGCTTTTTGCACACCTTAGGGTGCACAGGTGCATAGGAGAAGTACTGAAATGTTGTTGCCAATAAATTTCATTGCGAGTGAATTGGACATGGTGTGGTAGTCTTTTTCCTGTCATATTACAAATCTAGATTTACTTTGTAACACGGGCAGCATAACTTTACCTCCCCATCATTAAGACAGGGGGGATAAAGTCATTGTTGCAATTATAACTTGTAAAATCCTTTCTCATCGCAGTGTAAACCACCGTGCATTGTTTGGGAGTCTGATAATCCCTCTAACCCAAGCATCTGTTACCTCATCTAACATCCCTTTTCACATTGCATCATCTCACTGGCAAACTGCAGCAGCAGGTTCAGACACAAACACAGCTACCTTCATCTTACCTTACCTTTAATCATTAACTCTCTCTCCTCCCCTTCCTTTGATTTCTTTAATCTATCGTTCCCTCCATCCAACTGTTTCTCTACCTCCATTGTGCTGTGTCTACCTCTCTTATTTTGCAGCACGGTACAGTCAGGCCATGAGGAGCCATCCATCAAAGGGCTCACGGGCGAACCAACCATTACTGTTATACACACACAGACACCCACACACACGCACGCACACACACACACAAAATTGCCACATATAAAACACACGTATAGCTGCTATGCTTGAGATATATTGCTATATCCATCACACACACACGCACACGCGCACACACACACACACACACACACAGTAAGGTGCTTCAACCTTGACTGTACACACACACCACTACATCAATTTCACACTCTTAGTCCCACGCAGACATTGGTCATAACTAGCCTTGAGAGCCAAGTAGATAAAACATTTACAGGCATGCACATACACAAATATATAAAGTCACTTGCGCGCACACACGCAGGCACACACATACACACAAACTCACACTCACACACGGCATCATACAACTACAGGGCCAAACAGACACTGAGTATATGGCTCACTGAGTGTGTAGACACACATATTGACATGAGGAATTGTAAACCCAGACACCCAAACACACACACGCACACTATACAGTTGAGAAAAGTAGGTAAGAAGCTGCGTTACCACATCACATTAACCGACACACACAAACACGACAACCCACAGGCTGAACTTAAAATGCGACTGGAGAGAAGACATTAACATACATTTAATGAACACCATGACTCCATGTGTAGACACATATATTTGTGTGTGTGTGTGTGTGTGTGTGTGTGTGTTTGTGTGTGTGTGTGCATGTAATTAATGTGGTCTGTGACTGTGCTGGCGTTCACTTCAACACTACCTATGTACATATATTTGTTCTCTCCCGGGTGCGTGTATGTGTGTGTTTTGTGTGTGTGTATGCATTGTTTTCTGAGTGTGTGCGTGGTGTGTGTGTGTGTGTGTGTGTGTGTGTTTGACCACATTGAAAAGCGTATAATCCGGCGCTACAGGCAATATCAACAGAGAAAACCACTGGGCTAAAGTAGGGCAAGCTTCCCTTTAAAACACACACACACACGCACACACACACACACACACAAACCGATAGATGCGCACACAGCTAACACAAACACCGCATCACCAATCCACTGTGGGGGAGAAAAGCATTATTTGACAAACCATTAAAACTGATTCTCTATGCTTCTGAGAGACAGTTGGGGGGGGGGGGAAGAGAGAGAAGGAGCGGATTAGAGAGAGGAAGCGAGAATTAGGAGACACCCCTCCCCTCCCTTCTCCTCCTCCTCCATTTCCTCCTCTACTCCCCCCCACCCCTCTCTCTCTCTCTCTCTCTCTCTCTCTCTCTCTCTCTCTCCCCCCATCTCTTCCCCATTCCTCTCTTGTCAGGTTTTGTTTAGAAGCCCATGACATGTGTCCTCCACATTCCTGTGTGTGTGTGTGTGTGTGTATGTGTGTGTGTGTGTGTGTGTGTGTGAGTAGGCGTGTGTGTGTGTGCGTGTGTCAGTGCGTCAAGTGAAAGATTTCTGACAAGGTGTGAACATTAAAAGCCTCTACAGTCACATACACCCATAGGCCTGAGGGAAGGGCACCTTCACGTACACCTCGATGCACATGTGCATATACATACATGTAACATGCATATACAGTCACACACACACACAGACATACACACAGACACACACATGCACACAGATGTATGAAAAGACCAAGTTTAGGTGCAGCTCATCTTTTAACTTGTCACACGGCTGCAGAGATGAACACAAAAAGAGGAATTTGGCTCTTCTTTAGTCGAAATGAGACCGCTTGAAGGTGACCAGTAAAATTTCAGTGGCATTCTATTCTGCATCCTCATCCCCTCTCACACTCATCTATTCACTGACAAACGTTTTGTCTCTTCAAGGCTGATTGTTTTCTTTTTCTTTGCTTTTTTCGGTGCTCAAGGGGTGCTGTTACGTTTACACCCCCCCAAAAAAAATATCCAACACTTTTTATCACATGACAACACCGGAGGCGACAACTTGTGCTTCCCTGGTGTCTGTTTTCTTTTTTTTTTTTTTCAAGAAATCCCATTAAAAAGCAGCGGAACAATGAATTGATCTCATGAAATGGCTCCTGTAGCCAAGCTTTCTGCTCCACCATGGATCTACGTCCAAAAAGTACTGTAATACATCGGTGAGCAACACTGCTGCAGTGGGTGACATGTTCTGTCATCAGATCGGCTGTAGAAAATAATCAGAAGCACTCCAAATCTGAAGCAGAAAATACTTGAGTTTAAGAACTAAAACAGGTTATATAAATCAGAGATATCATGAGTCATGTTCCTGTTACTGTATGTTCTGTTCTGTCTGTTCTTCCCTGTTACCTACCTAGACGGCACACAGTTCTCTGTTTCGCTAATAATAATAATAATAATAATAATGATAATATTAATAATAATAATAATAATAATAATAATAATAATGATAATATTAATAATAATAATAATAATAATACTAATAATAATAATACACCTCATCCTGGTGAAGAAGGCGACAGTGATGTCCTCTCTCCTCACTGTCTAGACATGCATCAGTTCCTTTGTTTCCATGTCTGACCTTTGTCTCAACATCTCTCTCTACAGCATCAGGAAATTAAACTCAAATGATTTGATTAGTAATTAGTATTTAGTAATTAGCAACGAAAAGGAAAAAAAAAAACAAAACAAAACACACACACACACACACACACACACACAACTGATCATAGCCGAACAAAGGTTCAGAAATTTGGCTCCAATGATAAGTCAGCGTTCAGAACATTAATCCTTAATTAGAGAACTGTTTACACATTATGTAATTGTTGCCTTTATGTTTGCTTGGGTGGCTGTCCACGCAGCCATTTGTAGCAAATCGCGGAAGAAAACTCAGTGAGTATGTCTGCATGCCATCCTGCAGACTACCATTATTGATTAAAATTGATGGCTGTACATCTTTGCATAACCTCCCTGCATGCATAGTCGGCTAAGGTCTTCATATAATAAGCAGGTAATTGTACTGCGGATCAAAATTCCAGGTGAAATGTAAATGAAGATAGTGACAACGAAAACAGTGTGATAAAATGTCTAGCATCCTGCTGCAAAGTGTCCTCCGGCGTATAAAAGATGACTGACATGAGAGAATTCCCCCTCCTGCGCACCCTTACTCATCCTCGTTTGATTGATTGCCACCCTTCTGTTGCAGCCGTAATCCATCACTGTGCTTTTCCAAACAAGAAACAGAAGCTGGACGGACAGGATCGCCGCGTCTTGTAAGAACTTTTAATTCCCTCCATTACTGGAGACTTGGAGCACAGAAATCATTTGCATTTTAGGGCCTCATTGTGTATTTTAGCCTCTTTCTCTTTTGCCTTTGCAGCGGTTAAGCAGTGGCAGACACGGGTTACTTAAAATCCCCGCTCTACTCAAAAATGAATGGGTTCTACTTATTGTTGCTTAACGCGGCTGTTCGTGCCTCACTGTGCAGAATGATGTGGTCGGCTCCTGACACCAGAAGGCTGTTTACGCATTCCTCTGCTGAAGGAATTTGATTTTTTAAGGTTATTTAGTTTTTTTTGTTTTTTGAAACATGTCTTTGGCAGTTTGGCATCCCTGCTGTCCCCTTTTTCGTTGAAGCCAGAAGTGACCTTATTTGGACGACAGGGTGGAGCTGAGTGAGATGTGCTGATTGGATCTGACTGAGAATCCAAGGACATGCCATTGTAGCGATCAATCACAAGGTATCCATAAAGCATATCTATCATCGATTTTACTTGAGACGGGACCACACACAATCAACATCATGCTGTATAGAATGGGACACGTTACTAGAATCATTAGGGAAACTGTTGACTGAGGTGATAAATCAAGTGAGAGTTATGTTCATTCTTCTCATAAGCTGCCGTACAATCCCACTTTTTTCTGAATCGGCTTCACTCCATCCATATTTTACACAGTCAGTGCCCAAAGCACATGATTTTTCTACTGTATGCAATCAAAAACATGTCTGCAGAGGGACATCAGTGAGTAAGCACCAGGTAAGCGTTAATGGGAACAATGGGTGGAGGTGGCTGAGGGCACAGATGCCGCCTTGAAAGTCTGCCAGTAATTTCTGCGCTAAAACAAAGAAAGGGCATAGCCGAAAAAATACTTTCTTCAATCTCAGCACTCGGTAGAGTTAATAATAAGTCATTCTTTTATGTTATCGGGCTGTAAAAGGCTTATTTATTGCCCTTTTTAAAGAATTCAAAGAAAAAACAATGCTAAAAAAAACGACAAAAGGCCGCGCACACAAGAAAAGACTGCAGAAATTACTGTTTCGCAGGCTGTGACAATGGCCGCAATGAGGGAATTAGCTCTGCTCGGAGTATAACAAGCGATTCAGCGTTAGTCAGTGTGACTATGATTCAGGCGTTCAGACCTTAAAAAATGACTCAGACAGTCAGATCCTACGCACAAAGTGTCTAACATGCAACACCGGTAGATAACAGAACCAAGGAGAAAGCCCTGGCATCGAATCACACCTCTGAAATGAAAGATTAACTTGAAACATCTATCTATCTATCTATCTATCTATCTATCTATCTATCTATCTATCTATCTATCTGAATTTTTAGCCACGTTTTGATCAGATCTGATCTCATTTTTTCAGAAAGCCCATCACGAATCATTGGATCAAACTGTCTTTGCCAGTTCTCTCCGCTCTCGCCACCTCTTACATCTCTACCAATCACCTGCACTCTCGTCTCCTTCATTCAACTTCACTCGCACTCTACCCCCCCTTAGTTTCGTCTCGCCCCTTCTATCGTCTATTCAGCCCTCTTCTCCTCGTCTTCGCTCTCTATTTTGTTTTTTTTTTTCCTTCTCCACGCTCCTGTCATCAGCACTAACCCTGCCATTTTCCCCTTCTCCTGTCATTCCTCTCCGACGTTTTGCTGCATCCTACCTCTGTCTGTGCACACATCACAGGGAGAGGTTTACGCAGAGGGAGGGGAGAGTGAGAGAAATGCAGGGAAAGTGACAAATGATTTAGCTATCACTTTGGAAAAGAGAAAGGGACAGGAGACGGAAAATTCACACGCACATTTATTGGACTGTCAACACCTTGAACAGTTCTCGCATGAGAACAGACCCAAAACTTTGCAGTGACACACAGGAGCTAGCATTATCATTCGCACGCTAATCTGCCATGGACGGTTTGCATGAATATTCGTTTAAGGTCGCATAAGCGCGGGTTGGCATGCAACACGTCTCAGTCTGTCTCCGTCCGTCATGTGACACTCGAATTTGCAGGTTGGAGAGTCTCCCGGTTCACCTGGCATCCAGAGGAAAAAAAACCCAACATATTCCTCCTGTTCGGGAGGCTGCAGCTCCTTCGAGTCTGTCTAGTGAATGAACAAACTAGTTAATCACACATCAAAGGCGAACCCCGGGGAGAGGAAGTCATTCCTATCTGGAAACGTTTCCCCTATCTGTTGGCGAAAGAAACAAATCCAGGATGTACAAAGAGCGGAGATGTGGTCCTACAGAAAGTCAAAGACACTAACACAAGATGCACCTGCAACTTGTAATCCTAATCTGCAGGATCATCAAAAGCTGAATGGATACATTAGCATAACTCTATGTATTGTGTTGCAGTCATGTCAAACATGTCGCTTAATCTGCCTCTCAGAAAAGTAAAGAAACATGAAAACCTGTGTTTTCTTTTGCTCTATTTGATGTCATTTTGACAGACTTTTGTGTGACATGCACTAAAAATGCAAAAACGCCATAAAGACTCCGAGAGGCTGGCAAACTCTGTGGGTACCGAGTCACAATATTTTTAGTCTGCTACAGAGTGTAAGAAAGAGAAATAGTGACTGACTAATTGTGGCCCACTATGCACTCGAAAAGTCTTAGAAGTTTGTGTTCTTTTTTTTCTTCTTTTTTTTAGCAGCACAGAAAACCTTGTCCTCACTTTACCTCTTACCTTCTCTGTCCTCATTCTCTTCCCCCATCACAATATTTCACATTATCTCCCTTCCGTCAGCCATCTGTCATTTGCCATTTCTATAGTGCCCCCTCACATCCATTCCAGTCTGCGCTCGCTCACACACACACACACACACCTGCAGTGTCATGCAGGAACAGGTTGGGGTATGCGCGATATTAAAAAACAACTTTTCCATATTCATAAACTGGAAATCAGCATTCCCTGAAGGCATTTCTCTGAATCATTTTCACCCTGTGTGCACGCATGCATGTGATTTATGTGACATCTCTCCTTTTCCAAACCCTCAATGTTACTCGGTATTTAACACATCATGATGTTCCTCTCTCTTTTCACCTCTTCATCTCCTCTCCTCTGAATCCCCCGGCCTTCTTATTTTCATTCTACGGCTCCTTTCTCCGTTTTTTCCTCCTGACTGGCCCAACTTTCTTTGAAATTTAAATCGTGTTGAAACATAAACATTCACTCTGTTAAACTCCAGAAGTCAGTTTCATGATATGAATGTTGTGCTAACTGAGAGTAAAAGAGGCAGAGAAAGAGTGAGAGGACCGTGAGAGATTTTTAGAAGAGATGAAAAGCGTGACGCGGAACAGTGACTCGAGGTGCGCCTCTTCGGATGCTGATCTGACAGCTGTCAATCCCCCATCGCCACACATCTTCAGCTGCTGTACAGTAGCAACCCTGTGGTCCTGTGTAGGAGGAAAAACTCATTATACATTTAAAGTTAGGCCAGGTGCTGCGCTGCAATTGGCCGCAGGGCTAAAAATATGCAAAGCATGCTGACTCATGAGCTGATGTGAGACTTAGTTCAGTTTTTTGGGGAACTGAGCTGAACTGTTTTTTCCAACTCACCGAAAAAAAAGAGGGACAAACTCACGGATGCCTTTTCTCGGCTCCGTGAGCTGTATGAAGGTACGGTCACTGCTGAGATGAGTTAGCTGTAATCATGGAAGTCAACATGAAGTCTGCTCCAGAGTAAACACACTAACACCGGCACTGACGCTGGCAAAACACGACAATTAGTGTTTGCAGGTCTGTTTTTCTGTGGCTGTGTGCAAACATACGTAAACCGGCAGAGGATGAGACACAGCATTAAATAATAATATGTGCAGTTATGTGTTTGTCATGGACAGATGCTACGTTTACAATGAATCAGTGAGTCAATCAATTTTTACACAAACAAAGCAGCAAGAGAAAGCAAGGTGAAATGAGAGTGAGGTTCAAAAATAATACAAAAGCAAGATCAAAACAAGAGAAAGCAACATTAAAAACTACAGAAAACAAGATGAAAAACAAATGAAAAACAAGAAGAAACAAGATTACAGACATTAAACAACAAGAGAAAAACTGGTTAAAATCATGAGAAAACACAACAGACAAAAGGCAAAAAAAACCCCAAAACATCAAACAAAAAAAAAACCAATAAGAAGACGAGATTAGAATGAGAGGTAGCGCCGGCAAAATGTTGATATTACACTGTTTTATTGGGACAGGGCCTCGGTCTTCTTTGCAACATTACAGGGTCCTAATATGACTTACCACTAAACTTACCAGAATGTTATACTTCTAGTACTTAGCCCACTTACATGTAGTCATCATATTCACATCACTTACGATTAGTCATCAAAAAGAGTTTCTCCTACAATAGTGGTGACATCAATATTGAGGCGTAAGGGTAAAAACATTGTGATATTCAACTGAGTCACCCAGTCTTAGCATTTATCAAGGGCTTACGAGGACATTTCAGTATATGGAGGAATATTTTGTGTGTTTCTATATTGCCTAAAATGATTATTGATGATGATTATTCTCAGGCCAGCCCTGAACATGAGTTAACTATGCTATCAACAGAAGCACTTATTAATTAGCAATTATTTCATGACAAATTACTTATAAACAATGGTCAGAATAGCAATTACTGAAAACCTCACAAATAAGCAGAGAAAAAAAAACCAAAAAAACAACAACCACCAACTTATACTCCTACGCATACACGCATGTGTGGACACATATACTCACACACCAGTGACAACCACAGAATAGACTGTTCCAATTACCCACAATTCTTGCAGCCCACACAAGCAAATGTGACATTTAAATACTCCCACCATACTGTCTTCCATGGTTCCCAAACATTCATAAATATGAAAATAGCTAAGAATTAAATCTTTATCAAAACTGAAACTGAAAGCCAGAGAGACAGAGAATCAAAGTTTGTTTGTGCATAAACACCTCTGCTTGTTTTTTGGGGGGTTTTTTTTGCATCCTGTTGAGGAGTTTAAACTTAGATCCCTTTTTCAGCAACATGCCAGATGGGTGAGAACTGGCTCGTGTGAAAGAGACTGGAGAATGGAAGCCCTGAAGAGCTGCATGATGAAAGATGCATTCCAAGTTACTAATAATATCATATAGGTAGCCTTTTCTAAGGTTGGCTGCGGAGTTACCTCCGCTTCAGCAACACGTAGCCCTACACTCTGATATGGACCTGTGATGCGAGAGTTGCACGCCTGTTTCCAATGCTGGGCAAATTACCCAAAGCTCCCCTCCAGTCACAAAAATGTTTTTTTCTGCTTGTTTCCACAGTTGAATGTTTGAGCTCTACTGTGTGAAATGAATGCAGAGTTGGACACTAGAAGGCTGTTCTCACATTTCTCTGCACTGCATTGAAAATCCAGTTTTTCAGGGCTCGGCCTACACGCATGATTTGTGATATCAAAAATAGTTTTGAAGCCAATCCTGGGCCAATGTTCAACTTGCAAAAGTGTGATGTGGAAACTTAAAGCCTCCCGCACGCATGTACTGAGAATAGACACGTTGACGTCGGTCGGTTCAACTTACACTTACGACAGAAGGAGCAGATGTCATTTCAAAGATTTGGATAAGATAATCCAACTTTTCTTTTTTTTTTATTTGACAAGAAGAAATCAGGTGCAATTTCTGTCAAAGTAGATCAACTTATATACACGTTGAAACTGTCTGATCTTCAGTTCTCATTATGTATATCACTCAACAAAAAATAATTACAGCACCTTTTGTCGT
Organism: Acanthopagrus latus; assembly: GCF_904848185.1. Taxonomy (NCBI): domain Eukaryota; kingdom Metazoa; phylum Chordata; class Actinopteri; order Spariformes; family Sparidae; genus Acanthopagrus; species Acanthopagrus latus. Next base: position 25,245,338 of record NC_051042.1, read on the forward strand.
GGAAGACGCGCTGACATGTCACAGAATAGAAAAGCGTGAGGATAAATAAAAAAAAATAAAAAAATTCATGTTAGCTGCTTCACTTTCACATCCTGCTGCTGCGAGTGTCGGCTCACTGTCGCCCTGTTATGGCACATTTGGACACTTGAATGGAACGGATTACATTTTTTTCAGTAACATTCTTTGTTTTCCTGATTGAAAAATAATGAAACTGTTTCAAGCTCAACCTTTTTCGGGATCCGGCTTTCGCATCTTAAAGGCCATTCCGCAAGACTGACAGCAAACTTTCTCGTACTTTATGAAAAAGTTATCAATAGAAGTAACAAGTTAGGCCTGTTGAACCTTTCATCTGGTATCAAATCAGATGCCTCCACACGTCACATCTTCCGGATTCAGCACGAGCTCGAATAGAAGAAAGAGACGATGGTTAAACTAGCAGCCCGGCTTCACACTGAACAAGCGATTGACTGCTACTGATAATATTGCCTCGGGCAGCAGCTGCATACAGTAACCCAGAAGTCCTTTCCTCACAGTGAAAGCACAACCTTCAAACACATTTCGAGCAAAAGACAGGTGAGTCACGATTGTATGACTCCCTAACAATTTCTGTAATTGTAGTGCGAGGTAGTGCAAGTCTGGTCTTGTGTGAGTTTCTCTGTCAGAAAAGGTAGTTCGAGAGCAAATGTGGGAAGTTTTTAAAACACAATAGAGAAGGTAAAAAGGCACAAAGCACACAAAAAGTGCAGTATGTCATTTCCCTTCTTTTCTATCCTTATCAAAACCTCCTTCGTTCTTCCATCCCAATAGCCCTACCGCACTGAGCGTCGGCAGTCATTTGGTTGCATGTGTGCTCATACTGCCGTATAAAAAAACGAAACAAGAAAAGAAGTTTCCAATCAGGGAAAAAAAAATCTGCCTGTAAAGAAAGAAACACAGCTGGAGGCAGAAACTGAGCAAATGATAGAGAGAGAAGTGATTGAAATACTGCAAGAGTAAAAAAAAAAAATGAAAATAAAGTCACATTTTTTTCTTTGGTGATCCCACAGTGGGGGAGGCAGAAAAAAAGATACAGACAGCAGGAGGAGAGGTTGACAGAAGGGATGGATGGAAGTAAACAAACGCTCCTCTATCTCATCATATACTCCTTATGACATATGAATGAACACCAGCAACTCATTCGCTATTATAAATGAGACGCTGGGGAAATATCACCCCTGCCCGCAAAGTTTTTTTTTAATGAATAAAAGACTAAAGAGACAGAATCTAACGAAAGCTTTTAAAAAATTGACCACGGCAAAAAAATAAAGTTTCCCCCTTAACCTACATTTTCATATTTGAAGAGTGCGAAAAAAAAAAAAAAATGTTCCCGATTTTTTAGATGAAGTGTAACTTTTGGTCAGCTTAAAGTTTTTTTTTGTTTTTTTTCAAGTGTGAAGCATGAAAAGACCAGTCTCCCGATGTATGAATAAAACGGAAAGCCAGGAAAGTGGAGAGCATCATTTGGTTTTTGCCTCTGATATCAAAGCGCTTCCGTCTCTGCACTTTGATGCATCTGTAGGAAAAAAAAAAATAAAAAAAGGGGTGGGGGGTTCTTTTGGAGGCATTTCAAACTCTGGCTTTTTACCAGCCAGCCTTGTCCACCTTGATGTGTCTGAAACAAACAGTTTTTTTTTTTTTTTAATCTGTATTTTCAGGACGTGGATATTCCATATTACCACTCAGCAAACACCCAAAGGGAGCAAAAAAAAGCAAAAACAAAAACACAACAGGACTTTTTTTGTTGGCTTTTTTTTTTGGATAAATGCCAGCTCAGATGTTCTATAAATGACAGCCAGCCGTTCAGCCAAGCCAGTTAGACAGTCAGTCAACCAGTGTGGGAAAGAAGTGCCAGGGGCCTCGTGTCCAAATGCCTGTGCACATTACATCTTGTGATGTATTGTGTTTTGAAATGCAAAAATATAAATCAACCGCCATGCCTAAGGGAGAGAGCTAAATAAGAGAGCGTTCAATAATGGCTGTTACTATAGATCTGACTGTTTGCCTTGTGAACTCTCGAGTGTCACGGTTTGCATTCATCTGAAGGGATATCTGAGCAGCGTCTCCTAGTGGAAACATGTATAATGTGATCGTTTCTCTATCCCTGCAGGAGCGCCATCAACTTCAGTGCAGGTAAATCAAGAGTGCGCCTCTGCTATGAAACAGACGCCAAATCAATTATGAAGGTAAAGCTGGTGATTGGGGTGAGAGTGAAGCAGAAGAGCCGGTTTTATTTTGTATTCTGGATCTTTCCTTTGTAGCATTACAGTAGATTTTAACTCGCTAACACATGCAGCTCATTTTGTTTTCATTTGATTGTTGGGAATTCCTGCATCTTTTATCTTGATTCTAATTCAACGCTGCACGGGTACAACACAAACGCGAAGGCGGCCTAAATCCAGACTAATCCAAAGGATTACTTGACGGATTTTGAACTTTTACAACAGCTGCAACATTAAACATTAACGCGATGACAGCCCATTAAAAGTAGCGCTGTCAGAAAAAGTTACGTCCAACGAAATGAGGAGCGGCATTTGAAACATTTATCAGTCATTAATATTGAGGTAGGTGTTTTTCCATGAACGGCAGTCACGGTTCATGTTTGTAATGAAGGATTGGGGGCTCATTATCTTTCATTAAAAATGGGAGAAAAAAAATAATTCCAGAAAAACAAACAACGTAATTACAGCACAGACTGAAAAACAACGCCGCTTGTTTGACCCTGCGGCTCTGATCTCAACCACGCCGAGGTACATCTACAACTATCAACGGTGGCTACATTCAGCCGAATAAGAATTCAGCAGCAGCGGATAAACAAATAAATCTGAACCTACCTGAAAGTCCTACTAATATAGCTACAAGAAGCCTGATGTGTATTTCTTCATGCTGTTTGCATTCCTCTCTGAGAGTTTAAACACTAGCTCTGGGTGGTCAGCAGCAAGAACCACTGCAGGGTCATATTTACCTTGTTACAGTGTCTTATTGCAGCAGAAAAAAAAACACAGAAACACTTTTTTTCTGGGGTGTTGCTGAGACATAAAATCCAGTTTTATGGAGCGACTTCACACAAGCTGATTTTTTGTTTTAACGCCGGTGGTTTTAACTTGTCACCTCGCTGTGCTAATGTGGAGGTGGAGTCCAGGGAGAGTCGCTGCGTCGCGGCATCTCTTCCTGATACGGTTACATTTGCAACCACCATTTGGTATTAGGTGACTGTTTAATGCAGCATTATGTAACTTTTTACCCTTAGAATAATAGTTTCAAAATCATTGTGATGGTCCAGTGCCTTTTAACAGGGTGAATGGTGTCATAAAAGTTTTCAACCCTTAACATTGTTGTGATGTGCTGTGGCTTAGGAATAGAGCCAGCGTCTTGTTGTTGGAAGGTTGCTGGTATGATTCCACTGGTCTGCATGTCGAATTGTCCTTGGGCAAGATGGTGAATCCCAAACTGCTCCTGATGTGTTGGTTGGCACTTGCTGGCCACTGCCGTCAGTGTATGAATGTACATATGAACTACTGTAAGTTGGACAAAAGTGTCTGCTAAATGTAAATGTTTGTAGTCAGCAGCTACATTACGTCTGACACATTGTCACAGACCTGGGATTTGCATTTACAAGACGTGTTGCACTCACAAACTGTGGGGGGGGTGCAAGAATCACACAAAATGACAATTTCTACGCAATGCAAAAAAGAAAAGGTGCTTTAAAAAAAAAAAAAAAAAAAAGTTTTCCGTATCTCTGATTATTTCTGTTAATACCAATCCTTGGCAAATATACGAAGCATTACATTTCTTTAACATACACTTCAGGGGATGGTATACATTACATATCTTTTATTTAGCCAGGTGAGATGTACACGTTCAACTATCTCACGCTACAAATGAGTAAAACACAACATGAAGTGCCACTCTGCTCTTGTTTGTCTGCAGTCTGTCACCTCATGTGCCTACAGATCATTTCCTACCCGTATCCATAAATAACAGCACAACATTATACAAGCAGAGGAAGACTATGCGGGGACAACTGCATTGAATTTGACAGATAGTAAATGACATCACTACGGGTGGCCATTGCTCATGGAGAACTATTCATGAGTGCATATGTCATTTAGATTGCCTTATCCTGAGTTGCTCTGTTTTTGAATTGTCATGTTGATTTTTGGTGATGTGTTTTTTTTATTTTTTATTTTCCCTCTTGTTCTGAGTCTTTTTGATTGGGGTGAGATCTGATACAGTTACCCGTGGAGTTTTTTTCCTTCCTCTCTGTTCTTGACTTTGTTTTTTTCTCCCTGTTGTCACTGCATCTTTTTATTTCACATTTTAGTTTTGTTCAGCACTCTTGTTCGATGTTCTGCCACCGTTCAAACAAACTAAACAAGTATATCAGATAATTCACTGTGAAAGTGAAAAACTCCGTGACACGGACCAATCTGGATTCACGGCAAATTAAACTTTCTGCTGCAGATGTCTGGGTAAATGTGAGGGAATCTCAGGTTGTCAGCAGTATTACTGACAGCATGATGCAAGTCGTGTCTGTATTTTTTCCTCTCTCACACGGTGTCATTCTGCTCCGCTCCGTCTCCCTCAGTAACTTTCTGCTACCATTGCTTTGTCTTTCCTTCTGCATCCCCTCGGCCCCCCCGCTGAGTCTCAGCAGTAACAGGTGTTCGGTGAGGCGGGAGGCCTGCCGATCTAAATGTTCTCATCAGTCCTACAGTCCAGCTCAACAGCTGAACTCAGCATCAGTCCACAGCCTGCTCCAGCGACCGCCGCTCCTCTCGGTCACTTTCATTCTCGACAACAATTCATTCACTCTTCCTGCTGACAAAATACTCCCGGCTACCTCGGGCCCTGGGGTCTACACTAGAGTTTGTAAAAGCTGATAGCTGATAGAAAAAGTCGTTGAGGTCACAAGTTGCTTTGTTCAGGGTTTGATTTACTGGACTCCACAAAGACAGTAGATAACAATTATGATAATCAATAAATAGTTTAGTTCCTTTATTTAAAATATGAAGTCCATTTACTTATTTAGTGTCAATCAATGTTTGTGTTTTGAGCTGCTGGTCAGACAAAAACTGGCAAACTGACGACGTGTCTTGGGACAAATAGTGATTAGAACTGTCAGAATGAGTCAAAAGTACTATCTGACTTACGGGCTGTAAACTGATTTATTGATCATAGCAGTAATCAGAAAATTATTCAATAATAACAATGATCATTAACCGTGGCTCTATAGATCACAACAAGACAGGAGACACACAAACATCTTACCGCCCCAGTGAACGACCGTAGCCGCATATTCAGTCATATTAATCATACTTTGAGTGAATGTCTGCATCGTACCAAGCATTCAGGCAAGCGTTAGAAAAGAGGATTATGCTACAAGAGCAGTTCTGAAAGCGTCTATGTAGATTTTGTTGCTTTCTTGCGCGGCAAAATGGGTTGGAATTTATTGCAGCTGCTGCGGCTCCATGCTGACTGCAGCTGCCAGCCTCCTGAAAAAGGAGCAAGAAGCTGACTTTTTAAAGCCACCTTTCAAACCTACAGGAGGGGGAGTGATGAAAGTCTTCAGTGGAGTGTTCCTTTAAAACTACACGGGCGAATTCAACTGGAGTTGTAACTTTGCTCGGTCGGACGAACAGTTCAACACATGCGGAAACAACAGGACGGGGGGGGGACTAAAATAGAATGCTTATTTGACAGAAATCGGGCGTATTCTTTTACTTTTCATCTCCGTTCAAGTCTTATCATAATGTGAAAACTGCACTCAACTTTCTGATGTGCCAGTGACAAGTCGAAGCAGCTTAGAGAATTATCAGGAATACAATAAGACACAGACAGACGGACAGAACTACCAACCGCAGAGGGACTTAGTTCTACTAGCTTTAGGATCGTGTGTGTGTGTGTGTGTGCGTGTGTGTGTGTGTCCTTCTCTGGTTCCTATGTCTCTTTCTCTGTATGCCTCTGTCTCTCTCTCTCCCTCCCCCAGCAGCCCCACCTTCTCCCTCCTCTCCACTCTCCCTTCACTTCTCTCCTTCCCTCCCCAGCGGTAGCCCTGGATTAGTTCCATTGACTGGTTATCTAGTGTTGGCCTATTTTTCTCAGAAAAGTGTGGTTTTTACTCTGCAGTTACTGGGGGTGATCTAAGTTTTGTTGTGGGTGTGTGTTTGTGTGTTCACAAGATGTTGCCTGGTACTTTGAAAGTATAATCCATTAGATAGTTCTCATTAGGTTCAATTGAAATCACTTACCAAACTCCATTTAGTTCCATTTTTACTTGGACAAATGTTTATCTATATATTTTGGCCCTATTCTTAGCGCACTGCCATGCTATTCATATAAAGACATCAACTTTTATATGTCTGTATAAAGTCAGGTATGCAAAAAAAAACAGTGAGCAGATTAAAGGAGACATACTATGCTAGCTGTCAGGTTCATAACTGTATTTTGGATCACTAGTACAAAAGGTTTAGATGCTTTAGTGCTCAAACAACCCATCAGCTTTGTGACACAGCACTTTATTCCCCCTCTGTCTAAAACACTGCTTTAGCTGCTGTCTCTTTAAGCCCTCCCCCCACAAACAACCAATCTGCTGTCATTGGTCAGCTCACAAATGCCACATCACTAACAACAACAGAGCAGCTGTGCCAAATCAATTTTCAGGAAACAAACTACCTGTTCTGCATTAATGTGAGGCATATTGACAGAGTGTGATGTCACAAAGTCACAGAATTAAAGGCGGGACTACTGACGAGGCGTTTCAGGAGTGTTGTTTTCCGTGGGAGAGAGGAGCTTCTGTTGGTGCGGATTTTGACCATGTTAACTTTTGAGATCTTTTAAAAGGTACGTGTTCACAAGAACGTATATAAAACACTGAACGAAAAGAAAAAAATCAAAATAGCATTATAGGTCTAAGGAGTTATAATTTCCTGGGTGTTTAAAAATCATATTCAAGTACTTTCATGGACTCTCAAGACCCAGTTCCATCAAATTTAACAACCAAACATGGTATAGTTTGAGACACAGTTAAGGTTAGTTACAAAATATATTCTTCAAATCTTTCATGGCCTCAAATTCATTATGTTGTAAGGATTTCTAAAACCAGTGGGAACCCTGATTATTGTTGTAAAATCGTACAATCAATTAAATTTAAGAATTAAGAAATTTATTGGCAAAACTCAGCTCCCATCCACGCTGATAAAGTCTTATTCCCGTTTGTTTATCAGCGTGTCATTAACTTTATTTTTGTCAGTATTACCAGCTGCTTGTAAACTATTTAAAGACATAGGGCCTCAATTTGAGCAGCAACATGCCATTAAAAGAAAAAAAAATATCGCAAAAGCAATATCTCATAAAGGATCTAGTAGCAGCCTGTCAAATCAGAATCAAGTGGAACAGGGCTGAGCAGAGCAGAGAAGAGGGCGAGGAAGGGTGGAAAGGAGAGAACAGCGTGAACCTTACCCTTTCGCCTCTTCATTCAGTCTCCCTCTCCCTCTCCATCCCTCTTCTCTGTATTGCCTCTTAATTTTTTTCTCTGTCTCCATCCCTCTGCATCAAAGACACAACACCTCACCTTTCCCTCCCTCCTCCCCACTGCCTCTGCCACGTGTATGCAAAGACACAACACAGCTCCATGTTCCGCCGCCTTTTGTACTCACGAATCCAACTCAGTTCTTTGAGCCCCCCCACAGTGCCGCTAGATGCCTTTATTCTTGTACTTTTTCTGTGATCACTTATTCAGCCATCTCCACTCTCTAAAATCCAAACAAGTAAACTGTACACAACACACTGTTATGCAATTATGCACAGAGGTGCCTGTGATGGCTGATGATTTAAGTTGCTAAAAATGCCCATGCATGTTCTTGTTTAAATAACTGCAACGACTGACTTTAAGACTGGCTGTCCCAGTGAAAAGGTGTGTGATGATGGTTCCCTGTCTCATTTTCCTAAAAGAACACTCATACATATTCTGACTTCTGGAGGATACAACTGGCTCCACCTACATCGTGTGAAGATGGCACCTTGAAGGGCAGGGAATAGACTTAAATGTGGGTTTGGTTTGACATGAGCCTGTAGCAGACTGGTACGGTGTCTTGTAGAGCTGTCACTCAAGGTTCAAGTTCAAATGAATTCAACAACACGTGGAGTATGTTGGAATAAATTTGATTTGTGTGGACACCAACGTTCGTCCATCTTTGGTAAGAGCAGGTGTGCTATTCTATAGTGTTTTGTGCCGAACTAAACGCGAGATTGTTGTGCAAGTTTCTCCACAAAGAGATCCTGAAAACATTGCATATCCTTGCATATAAATCTTATTAACTTATCAGTGATGGGATAATTACAGGCTTCTGGCAAGGGGCCTGATTAATCTGTGTGTGCTGAACTGTAGGCAGTCAGACAAGGTTGTACGCCAGTAGTACGACAGCTGCTTTGTTCAAAGTTGACAAACAGCCTTATCTTTGTTAGATTCTTTGCCATCTATGGTGTGTAACCCAAAATTACTTTCACACACTGTGTCTCAGATGCTGCGTCGTGACTCAAGGCAGCTTTTCTTGCTAGTGCCCTCCTTTCTCGTGGCAAACAACATAACAATGCCAGCTTAGTTCACTGATCAGTGGGGCAGGCAATAGGTCAGATAGCTCATTTTGATCATTTTTGGTCATTACAGTTCGAATTTGACTTTTGCCCAACACATTTGAATGGATGTTCAACTTCCGAGTAAAGAGTGACAGCCACACAGTCTTGGTTAGTGACTAGGTCTAAGCTAACATTTGTTACCACACCATTGTTGCACTGACTGAAAAAGTATTCCACCTATTCCCTCTGGTTGAGTTTGTACTGGTCTGTGACAAATATTACTGCTGGCACCGGTGGAAGCAGAGGCTGCAGACGAGGACAGACATGTCCTGTAGCTGCTAACCCTCCTAAAATAATTTCATTAGCATGCATTTTAGGGATTTTGTCTCATCTCAAAGCCATTTCAGCGACTATTTTTCAGAATGATGAGAGTGATATGAGGTTTCTTACATCTGTGTCCCCCCCCGTGAAAAGAGTTTTGTTTTTATCAATATGACAAGTTTTTCCTCACTGGAATTGAGGATGTAAGGACAGAGGATGTTGTTCACTGCAGAGATTGTAAAGCCCACTGAGGCAATGTGATTGTGTTTTTGAGCTATATATATATACAATTGATTTGATTTGATATACAGTGGAAACTGCCACGTTCTTTAAACTTTGGCAAAACAGATTTTCACATCTGAGACAGATCCACGGCATGTCATGCAAGGTAATTACTTAACTAAAACTCAGCTCTGTCTCCAACTACTGTACACTGTGGCAGCTCTTACTCAGATTAACCACAAGGCTATTGTCAGGGAAGGTCTATCTATATGAATAAAACCTCTAATCCAATCCCATCATACTGTGCATGTGAATATTGTAATCACAGATTGCTTTAAGACCAGGTGTCACAGCATAATACAGGAAAGTAAAGAGGGTCTCTTGAAATAAGCTGTTAAGGGGCAAAAATATAGATGAGACGGCAAAAACGAATACAACAAATACACAGCAAACCTCTGGTCCACTTCATTTAAGATTGGGTGTTTTCTAATTGCAGAATTTAGAGGAAAACAGTGAAGTATAAAGGATGGGTGGCAAAGATTTCAACTCTGTCTTTGCCCATCATGACACTGAGAGAGTTATTGGCTGCCGTCATTTGTTGTTTCCATACTGGCTTGATCCTTAACTAGCATAAGGCCAGTTTAAGAGAGGAGGACAGTCCTGTTTTGTGTGTCATGAGCCTTCATGAGCAGTTTGTGTCAGACAAATTAAATCTCCCTCAGTCTTTGTAGGACGATATTCCCTTTTTGCGAGACACAGAGGTGTCTCCCTCCAACTGCATGCCTCCAGCTGCAGTATTAAAGCAATTGTGTGTGTGTGTGCGTGCGTGTTGCTGACATTGGCAGTTCCATAGTGTGTTATAAGGGTGCATCCATGTGTACATTTTTATAGCTGTTTAACTTTTTCATAATTACGCTGATTAAATAGCGTATAGCGATACTTAGTGCCATAATCGCTGTACTCCATAATTAACTGTGTCATCTAACGCAGGTGCTTGGTTGCACATGCATACGCGCACACACATGCACACACACACACACACAGCTGATACAAAAGCTTGTGCTGCATAATATTTTGAGTGAATGCGCAGCTTGGTTTTGAGAGGTGCACCTCACACACTCAGACCTGTGTTCATCCAGTAAACACACCGGAGCATATCTTTCTTGTAGACAGAAAAAGTCACATAAAATGCACATTTTTAAGCACATATGTAGTTTATTAGATACACCCGACTAAACTAAATGCAACATAGTTCACACAACTTTGTGTTAAGAGCTTACTGTTTTGAATAGCAGGTTAACAGGTTTAGTTTCAGTGCTGAAACGGGCACCTGACTATCGTTTTAAGATAAACAAAAATCCTGATTTTTTTTTTTCTGCATTTTTAGCTCTAGGAGAGTTCCCAAAAATTATGCTGTTAATAAAGCTAGTTCATGGTACATAAGGTTAGTTACACTGAGTTAGCAGACGCTTTTTTTCAAAGCGACTTACAGTAATTTATACACTGATGGTGGTGGCCGCCACACAAGGGGGCGACCAGCACATCAGGAGCAGTTTGGGGCTCAGTCTCTTGCCCAAGGACACTTCGACATGTAGATCAGAGGAATCGAACCAGCGACCCTCTGACAACAAGATACTGGCTCTACCCCAGCTGCCCCAGTGCAGACATTAAAGCCAAAAAGGGTAAAAGTGAAAACAGACATACAAAAAAAAATTGCCAACAACATGACATCATCCTGTTCCAAATAAACACAGTGGATCTTCTGAGGATCTCATTAATTTGCAGAAGTGTGGCTCACACACAGATTAATAAATATTCCTGCAGGGATCAAAAAGGTTTCACTTAACTTCTGAAATTGCAGGTCCAAACGCTGCCTGACAAACCACTTCTGCGAGCGGCTCGTGTGCAGCATCCACAGTGGACATACGGTGAGCTGCTTTCACAAGACCCGCAGGGCACATGACAGCAAGAATGTCAATGTTTTGCCCCGCTGTACCTTCTGACCTGACTCCATAATGGCTCTGTTTGGTTGTTAGTCCAGCAGCACCTTCAGATATGTTTGAGGTCTGCTTTATGTATTTACTTGTACGGAGACTGGTCTTTCGGCACTGGCACACACAGCAGTGGATTATGGCCAGTCAGAGTTCAAGTCAAACAAAAATAATCATTTTAGTTTAGTAGTAGTAACCCTTCGAAAGGACCCATGTCTGTATATACACTGACCCTTATCATTCCATATCAACCAGGTATTTCAAAGGTACCAGAAGGACACAAAAAGCACTAAACCCAATGTCGTCTCTTATGTCTAATAGACAAGCTCGGAAATTCTCTGGCAATGCTGGACTTACTGTCCAAAGCTGGCCAGCCCACTGCTGCCAGCTCCAGGGAATGGTCAGCCTTGAAGCTGGGTGGTTTGATGGTGGGTCCAGGAAGCAGAGAGGAGTTGAAGAATAATTTGGCTCATTCCCGGAGTTGGCAAGCTACACAACGGTCACTTTCAGGGCAGACTGGTTCTCTGATATGTGCTCACCATTTTGATTTGAATCCCAGTGTAGCTATTCTCTTTTGACTGGTGGGTGTGTTTTAATCTGATGGCCCTTTACTCTAACACACACAGTAAGATACTGTGAAGCGTATTACAGTACATAGCAAATGTTTATGGCAAACATACCGTATTTCTACTGTGGATCCATTCGTAGGAAAATTCTGCCCAAGAGAACTAGCCAATGGAAACAGCTGACATATCCATATTAAGCTATCCTCTAATGTGTCCTCGAAAAGACCAGCACAGCAACTGGCCCAGTGCAGCTCCATCTTTGTAGCTCACCTCCATCCTACCAATAAATGGCAGTGTACAAAGAGTGTTAAACATGAAGGAGCACAGCTTTTCAAACATTTAACAAGATCAACACCCGCCAACAACTCCTACCACAGTGCCCTAAAACCCCTGAAAGAAAACACATTTTTGACCTCTGACACCAGATAAATAAAACTTTATTTTCCAGGATCCAACATTCCTTTTAATCAACCCATCGAACTGTTTTCTCTTCTGACTAATGTAAAACAGTGCTGGTGGCCTGCTAGAATTCAGGCAGCTTCAACGGACTCCATTGGGGACAGGCTGACAGCGGGAAAAAGTACAACAACAAAAAACTTCTCCTTCAGCATCTTCCTCTTCCCCACTGTCCATCTATATGTGCAGTACATTCCAACCAAGCAAGGTCTGGTCAAAGCGCTGTACAGTGTGTCTCCTTACACCACTTAAAATGTTGGCGAAACTCTGCTGTGAGTCAACAGGGACTTTGGGAAATGTGCCTTCTTAAACAGTAAAAAGACACACAGGCAGGGAGAGGAGGCAGTGGTTCCTGCACGAGAGGAGCTTTTCAGTTTCAAAAAAATATTTTCACTCTGTTGACATCAGTCAACAGAGTGAGTGGGATGGAGTACAGTTAATGCTGCTGACGCACAGCTGGGGATGGTAAGAAGAGGCCACAGATGCCGGGTCAGCCCTTCTATATATGAGATTGCAGCATTTCCCACACATGAGGTCTCAAAGATATATCCTGACTCTTCTGTGCTCTTCTTTGTGAACAAAGAGAGGGCAGTCAGCTCCTCTTGGCTTCAGCCCACTGTCCATGTGGGCAGCCTGATGGGTTCATATCAGCAAGTCTTGCGCCATTCAGCCAGAAGCTGAGAGGAGGAGAGGGTTTTAGGTCATCCGGCTGACCACTGCCCTCTTGGAGCTCAGACAGAGAACAGGCAGCAGCAGGATAATTGGAATCAGCTTTTATATTTATGTAAAAACATAAGTTACACTTGAATAAGCAAAGAGGGGGTACTGGGTATGATTCAGTTGCTCCCGACGCTCAGCTGGAGCTGGAGGAAGCCTTACAAGCTGAGCTCAAGCTTTGCCTGCAGTGGCACAAACCAGGGAGACCCTGAGGGCAGAAATAAAGGCTGGCCAGTGGTCTCATTTCAGCACTATGCTGCCTGTCCGCAGTAATGTCCGCACCACACTGAGAAGTGCTAACATCAACAGAGGAGCGGAGTTAAGAAGAGAACAAGCCCGCACCTCCCAGCTTAGTCACTTGATCTCAATGACATTGGGAATGGGTTCACAGTGAGAGCTCACAGAAGCGACTGATGCACTACTCGTTCCCTGATCTTTTGTAGTCGAGGGCTTGCAGCAGACAGAATGGCTCACAATAGACCTGGTATGTTTGGCTGTAAATGATGTGGATGCCAAATAACTCCAGGGCTAATTAACGACAGTGACAGAGCATCCAAGCGCACAAAGGGTTGCAGCTGCCACCTCTTGTCACCTCATTTGCCACTGCAGTTATCTACTTCAGCCTTTTATTTTTTTTTATTAAGCTAATGAAATGGTAGTCCTTTAATATGCAGCAACAAGCTCTCAAGAGTTCCCACATCCCGACAAAAAAAAAAAAAAAACGCCACGCCACACCCCTCGATTCTTGGCATGTTCGCTTTTCTATTAGGTGATGCTGCTGCGTGAGTTCCCTAAATATCCAACAGCTTTAAAAAATGTTGCACTTATGAGGCAGGAGGGAAGACGAAAGCACACTTGTGTCGTGGAAGAAGCAAAAACAGCAGCAGGTGATCGGAGACAGGCCCACGGGGGTGGGGGGAGGGGCAGGCACAGGTGAATTGCTGGTACACTTCACTTTCCTGTCGTCACACCACAGCTGTAGTTTTTTTTTTCGAGGCCAGGGGAAATTTTTGGTGCAGCTGTCATTTCACCGCATGTGTAGGGCCTGCAGACAGCACACTCTGGTGGTTTCAGTATCCCAGCAGAAGAAGGCTGTGGGCCAACAACTTCAAAACACATACAGTCAGTAGGGGGTCCAAGGTGCAGTGCTTGACAAGGTAGCCATGGTTATGCTGTCTGCTGCAGAGGCTGGAAAAAAAGCCCCAGTCAGTGCAGACACATTTTGAAGCCGTGAGCATATATTCATGCTAAAAATCCCGGCTAAACACAAGAAACTGATGAGTTAAATTAAATTAGTCCTGGTTGGAGGCCATTCGTATGAGAATATATGTATTCTGTGGAGACCAGTTGATGCATTACAACTAAACTGCATGTCTGACCACCACAGAGGCAGCAAGTTGAATAAGGATGAATTTTCATAAACTGCAAAGCAAGAAGAGAGAACAAAAACACAACAGAGGGAAGGACGTGAACAGACGATCAGATAAAAGGAGAGGTTTAAAAGGATCAATTTTGTTTTTTAATTTATTTTCAAGTTTTAATTTTATTCTAATAATTTTTTTTTGAAAAGCATTTTCTTTTGATTTTTTTTTTTTGTATACTTTATAGCTGTTTTCACAGACACATCCAGACATTTGGAAATTACCATAGTAAAGGATCTCATTAATCTGTGTTTTGAAGGAGTCTCTTGAGGCAGACTATTTTCTGTGATATAATCACGCCACAGTTCAGTGAGGCCAAGCATAACATAAGCCTAAAGTAAACTCCCTCAGTCATATCAGCTTAATGTAGAGCCAAAACCCAAGCAGTGGGTAGAATAATAAAGCCAAGATCACAAACAGCAACATGCCTACAGTTCTCATAAAGAGCTGCTAAATGAATAGCTTACACAAAGTCCCCATGATGTCAAAATCGGTGCTAACGTGTGTTTCCTTTTGGTTTTTTATCACATATGCCTGCCCCATCTGTTGTCAGTATCTGGGCCGACATGGGCAAAAAGGTTGTTCAGTAAGTATTTTAAATAGTATTTTAGAGGCTAAAGTAACCACCAACTGCTGCAATTTGCCAGTTAGCTTGGTTAGCCATGCAGCTAGGGGACTGAACTATAGAGTGCCAGGAGCCAAACCCTTAAAAAAACAAAAAAACAAAACATCAAGCCGCGTTCCTGAGGCTGTAACATAAATTTAGATCTATCGGAAAATGTAAAAGCCATGACAAGTCCCTTTCTAGACGCCTTTTTTTTTTTTTTTTTTTATAGAAAACACATGCTGAGGCAAACATAAGCACTCTGCAAGGAACTTCAAACACGTGTTAACACAACCAGCATCCGCCATACAAAGATATCACACTGGAGAAATTAGGATTCTAATCGAGAGTTTAGTTTTGGGATTTGAGAGCTAAAGAGCCAAAGGCAGCTATGTTCCACAATCAAACATTTTTCTGGCATCTAACTGTCTGACACACTTAGGAATGCATCTGAATTTTCATGTTCATGATAACCTGAATTCACATTTATAAAGAGATGATATTTCCTTACTGCTGAAAAGCCCATGACCCATTTCCTTGATAATGGTTGACTTTCTTACCTATATACTGGTTCAGCTTATCATTCAATGTACACATCTTAATAAATGACTGTGTTAACAGCAGATTTGTCTTTTTCCGAAGGAGCCAACAACCAGAAAAAAACCCTGAAGGTGGAACTCTGTGCACAAAACAAGAAGTACTTGCTCTGAGCCTCAACACAAACCCACTGCTCAGTGTAGTCTGCGGTCTGCATTTTTCTCCTCCAGCCAGTCGAATAGAAAAAGTATTCTGCTGAGCACTGACACACAATACAGCTATATCATGTTTTCAAGGAAAAACCCATTGTTATCATCACTAACTGCACCACCAACCTCAAGACTACTTGGTGCATTCCCAGCTCATCCCTCCTACACACAAGCACAGAACTATGAATAAGCTTCCTCCAGGTTGCCAGCTCTGTAGATGCTGCCCTATCCGTCCTCTCCTGCGATTATATTACAGTCCTACAACTCACCAGGCACTGAAGCTGCCAATTCACAAATGTCTTGCGTTTATTTTCCTGTGCATTTTTGTTGATCAACAGAGAAGATACAAGATTTTGGCGATCCACTAGACAGCTCCGTGTAATCGTGAGCTACGTCGGCACACTGGAGGTGATTTCATATTCAAAAACTTACCTAACAAAAAAAAAGAAAGAAAGCAAATTCAAATTGCAGTATGCCGATTCTCCATGTGGGCCCATGAGCCCTGTTGGTATGTTGAAGCTTTAATTAGCTTTTACATTTTTTGTGTATATATTTTTGGAGGGATGATTATATGATTAATTGATAAGATGACTGACAACAAATCTGATCATCAATTCTCCAGTGTTAGTGTTTTGCTGTGTCTCTGGCTGGTATAGATTCACTTTGCGTCTGGGAAACACAGATGAATATTTTGTGTAAATGTTTAAACCAAACAATTAATTGATTATTCAAGAAATTAATTAGCTGGTTAATCCATAATGAAAAAAAAAACACATTTGCAGTCCTGTATCTTGAGTGCATTATAACAAGCTCACAGACTCTATTTTAATTCAATGATTCAAAATTGTTTCTTCCCAAATCAATAAACATCCAACAAGTTTCATTTTTAGCTTCATTAGATTACGTTTCTATTTGTTTATTTTTTGCATTGCTTACATTGCTGCAGAAGGCAGCCTGCTGACTGGAGGTCATTTAACATTTACTAATACAAAACTAAATGCTTCTGCACTCTGCGACTTTCACTTGTATGGTCAGCTTAAATTCCACTGGTGATGGATTAAAGAAAAAGACTCAATACTCCTGATTCACTAACCTGATATATTAATGTGCAGCATGCTGAACCTGAAATCAGGTACCTGTTTCGCCTCCAGGGCATCGAATTTAGCTTCTATGCCAAATGCAACATTATCAATGTGTGATAAGGAACTTAATTTCAGATTTGTGAATTAATCCTGAATTGTAAAAGATAAGAATCTTTTTTTTTCATATAGGTCAAGAAGTACTTTCTTTTCTATGTTCTTATGTCATTTTCTCTCTTTCTGGGGACTACCTACCTTAACAGCCTTAACACTGCCAGAGGAGGAGATCTCAGTTTGAATTGTACCGCTTACAGTATATTACATGTAATACAGAAACCAATTTCTGTTCTGCCGTTGTTCCATCTGTGCCTAAATGTTTCACAGGGCAGTAAAATCCTTACTCTTTACAACAAAGTGATCTGCCTTTTCTTTTCTTTTTTTCTCCTTTTCCCAGGCCTGTATTTCCTGCCGTTGCTCTTTAGTACATGGGTAACATGGAATTAGGCAGACATGTCTGTTCATGGGCCCATAGGTCTAAAACCCTTGTAGCCTAAATTACAGAACAGATGTTTGCCATGTTGCCTTAAGCTCATCAAGGAGAGGCACAAATTCAGATGAAAATATGACTAGAGATAAACAACATAATTAAATTATCTTACATGTCATTCAGATTGTTAAAAAGCCACAAATCTCATGTTAACATGCTTATATGATGAGTACAGTTGACGCATTTCATGGCAACAATCAAAGAATTATCGAACAAACAAACAAAGAACAAAAACAATCAGCTTAGATCTGCCCCTGTATCAATCCTAAAGATCAGATTGTCACATCCAAAATTTGAAATAGATTTCTGCACAGAAGTTGCTACAGTTTTATCCATGATATCATGTTATTGTTACACTTTTTGTTCAATATGCCCTCCTTTTCATAGGCAAAACCCAGCAACAAAGTGGAAGGTGCTGAGTCCTGATGATGATGTTTACTGAGCTCTCATGAAACATACACACGTGGTAAAACTGGTATTTAGCAATGTTAAGCTTCTGCATTTGAAAGCACTAACACCAAACTTCTCAACATCGCAGAAAAATAAATCCATTTCACCATCTAATTATAAATGCTCTCTATAACTTCATCATCTAAATTGTATTAAATATTTCATATTCCAGTGTATTGTGCTACTGATTAAGTTTCAGACGATTTGTTCTTCCCAGAAGCATTGCCGAGTCAAAATCTCTGCTTCGTCAAATCTCAATTTATTTTGTCCAACCGCTTTTGTCACCGTGAAAAATAGTGGACCGTGCACCAAAATGGGTGTCCTTTTATAAACTTTTTATCCAATTTAACAGAAAAGCCACTCAAATTAAAGCTGACACTTACTGTTCTTTGACACTGTGTCATTTCCTTTTTAGCAGAAAATAAGTATTCAAAGAAATGTGCTGCTGTCCACATGCCAACTTTTTGTTGACAGGAGGTAGATGAGCAGGCAGGCTACGCTCAAAGTGAGACAGTCAGAGGAGTTTGAAGCGAAAGAGGGAAACGAGATCAACAGAAAACCAGGGAACAAAACAGATTGTAAATAAGGGATTCATTTCTAACCTCATTTTCAAGTTGCCAGGTGATGGTTGTCCATCGTAAACTGATACAATATCAAAGTCTTCCTCCAGCGCCAACGTGACGAAGGTTAGCTGGATCCGGTTCCTCTCCCCTGTTATTATCAGCCATGTACAGTTGGCGTAGTTGGGATAGCCGTGCGGGAAACCGGGTGATTCTATGGTACCATTCAGTCCTTGGACTACACCGCCACAGGATTCAGCTGAAAGAGAGAGATGGCACAGAATCATATTAGAAATAACAATCTCAGAGTTTCGCCTCACACTCAGTTATATCATTTAGACCTGGAACTATGGCTTCTTAAATCCCGGCTTGCATACTTCAAATTCTAAAGACACAGACTTTGGCTTTTTTTTTTTTTTTGCCTTTAGGTTTAAGGTTAGTCAAGTTCTGTGCAGAGCTCAGGACATGAAAATTACAAGTGAGTGTAGATTCGCACTGCCGCCATTAAAGTCAATCATGCATTTTTCAAATTCTGTCCTCCAAAACCTAGAGATAATGGAATAGATTGTGGGCTTGATGAACACTTAGCACAGCTTAAATATTCACTATGTGCCAAGCAATGTGTCACAAGAGTTAACAAGTGCTTGTCCTCACATGCATCTCCAACATAATGTAACATATGCCTCACAGCCTCCCATGACACTGCTGCATATGCCATGTGAAGCTTTCATGCGGATGGCCTGAGTGTGTGTACGCTCTCTCCTGACAATGTTAGCTCTCTCATCCACTGATCTCAGACCAGAAATAACTTCCCGTGACACGTATCGTTATAAACACTTAACGTTGCACAGAAAACTGTGCTGGTGTTGTTTTAAGAGCATGTACCGTGTGATCGGATTTGTTCATTCATCAGTATCCCATGATGGGCGCTCAACCTTCAAACATGCAGACAGAAGACCTTTCACAATCCGTACATTGCACCACCCCACCCACCGCAATGAACAGATGAGCATTGAGCTTATATTGTTTACATTAACTACATGCGCCCGCGCTCGTATTGACACACATACCCACACCGCCAACAGCAGCACACAGCACAGCTCACATGCAGCTGTTATTTAGAATACTTGCACTTACACGTATGAACACAGGAGACATAGCTGCACAGACACATATATTACGCAGAGGATCGGATTATATAGCTGGCTAGGTTCTGAAGAATTCATGAAAAGCTTTTACTTTAAGTGTGAAGTTCAGTGAGAGAAAAAGGGGCAGTAAATAAATAATAAGTAGCTCTTAAAGCTGCCAAAACCTGAGTTAATGTGTAACAAATAAGGTGAAAGCTATACATGTAACCACAGTTGGCAGAAGCAAAGCAGAGGCAACCCAAGACAGAACTAAGCATGCGCACACTAAAGCAAAAAATCTAAGCTGTAGCAGTTTGCGTATATTTGGGGTGAACCCTCACGGCACGGGGGTCGTGGTCCGGCACAAACAGCCACACAAGATGATGCGCATAACACTGAACCGAAGAAACAATTCGGGTTCCCAGTCAGATTACAACTGAGAGGGGTCTGTTGAGAGGGTTCGTGCACCTAATTCTGAACGATTCAGAGCATTTCCACCAAAAATAAATTGGTTCACGAACTGGGATGTGGGCTCCAAGCTGAACCAAGAAATAGCAGGTATTCTTTGACCTGAGGAGCAAACAGAAGCAGGTCTGTCATATCATAGAGGCTGCTGTTGCAACAGCTCTGCCTAAAACCAGTGGGGAACACGGCTGGCTTGCTGGGCAGCACCAGGGTTCCAAGAATCTTGAACGGAACCCCTCCAAGAAGCGGAGGTAATTTGGTGGGGAAGACTTGAGAGAGATGGACATTTTTAACAGTAGACATTTTTGACGAATTAAAGCAGGGAACGCACAGGTGAAATTTCCACCATTAATGACGGCTGCACTCCATTTCGATCAGCTATTTCCAGTGATCTGGCGTTGTGCACGCTCGCTCACAGACGTGGCTTCCAGGGACACTTAACAGAATGGAGCAATCGTTAACGGGCAACACCTGTGCTTTTCCTTGACAAGTTGAAGTGTCTGTTGCAAAAGGGTTTACTGTGGATGAGACAGGGACCGTGTGTGGATATTCCTCCACAATTATGAGGAACGTGAATGGAAACACTTCACACACCAATCCTTATAAGTTTGTCATTTGAGTTTCCTTCCTGTACCAAACTCCCATCAAACAGTGACTCCGCTAAACCAGCGTATCGTCTGTGTACGGTTTACCCTTACTATTACCAACTACTTCAACACTAGCTTACCGAAGTTGCCTTAATTGACAGAACTCAGCATGCAACTCCAACCGTTTGCCTGCAGCGGCATCGAAAGGCGTAGCCACGTGGTTCTGTGCGTAAAAGCTGCAAAACCTGAGCAACACAGTGGAAAACAATCAGGGTTTAAGGATCCTCCACCTCGGCTCGCTGTGTCTCTCTCAACCCTCTGTGTATCCTCTCTACTCCTCTTTCGTCATTTACAAACTCTTTGTGCACTTCTCCCTCTACTCTCTTCCATCTTTCATCTTCTGCTGCTCTCTCCTTGAGAAACACTTTATACAGTTTACTCCTAAAGCTACTCCGATATCCAGGGCACGTAGCACAGTGTGTGTGTGTGTGTGCGTATGTGTGTGTGGGTGGGTGGGTGTGTGGGCTGTGCATGTGTATGTGTGTGGGTGTGTGGCCAACATGAAAGCCAGCAGTAATTGTTTCTCTGATAGCGATGGCTATTGATTTATTAACCTTATATCACTGAGAACACACTCTCTTTTTCACACACACACACATATATAAGCACAGTAATGCCGGTGTACAGCCATCGACTAGGTCACAATCTACTCAACCGAAGGCTAACGAAATGTGTGTGCGTTTGTTTTTTTCTACGTGTCTTTTATCTTTTCCCTTCAAAACGAGACCAGAACGTTCGGCGCTGTGCACACGCCAGATGTTCTTATTTGTCTGAAATCACACAAACACACATAAATACCTATATGCAAGGCTCAAAATACACAAGCTGGCACAACGCAACGGAGACGCACACATGTACTTGAGGTAACACACACAAACGCACACACAAACTTTAAACCATCTGGAGTGTCCAGATTAATTTCAGATTGTTCTCCGCTGTCTTTCCAGCCCAGTTCACCTCTCCCCCTCAGCCGTCTTTGTGTCTGTCTCTCATTCTGTCTCCAGTCGTCTCTTTCCTTCCCTACGCGGCCTCTTCCGCCGCCAGATCCCCCTCTGCTCCCTTTGAGCAGATGGGGGTAAGGAGAATTCACCGGATACTTGCATCAATCCGGAGACCATATTGTAGAGCCGCACTCGGGGCATTTTCAGTAAAAAAAAAAAAAAAAAAAAAAAAAGTACTTTGCCTTGCCTCTTTGTTGATGCCGCGTTCAGTTCTACACTGTCTGGTTTTTCATGATTAGACTTTGTTAGTTTAGCGCAGCTCCTCTGCCAGAGACTGTCCGGTAACTGACAGCCATATGGTCAGTCCCTCCAACAGCTGTCTGTGTGAGCAAGACAACAAACATTTACTAATTGTAAGAAATGACAGAGGAGAAAAAGAGTCTGGATGGACTTAGGTACCGCAGCGCTTTGAGCCAAACGCTTACATACTCGGAATGACAATGATAACGTGCTGATTTTAAGCAGTGCTGACATTTAACATGTTAATTTAGGATTAATTTTGTGTGTTATTCTGCTAAGATTCGCTAATTAGTATTACACACAAAGTACAGCCAAGGTTGATGGGAATTTCATTATTCTGCAGCGTAGAGTACTTGGTCATGAACAAAAGTACTGGACAAGCCAAAACCTTGACCTCACAATGGTGTTAGGCCAGTGTTTTTTTCAAAGTAGATATTGTAAATTGAATTATTCGATCCAGCTGTTTTACCAGCGTAGCCGACCATTTTGCGACCATTTTGAGACAGCGGTACGTAGCGTATAAGTGAGTATCACCATTTACGTCAAGAGTGACCAACACAGTGGATTGAGATATGAGACTGAAGTTCTCAAGTTTGAAGCTGAGCGTCTGGGCTGGAGCGGCTCTCTGCTTCTCCAAACTGAGGCTGCGCTGTTCGGTGATTACGGTAGGGAACAGACCGACCATTTGGGGTCATACTTTATATGACCCCACTTAAAAAAAAACACAAACTATCCCTTTAAGAGCTCCCAGGTGTGTAATGATGAACAACAACAAGCCAGTCCATTGTGTGACTTTATTGGATCAAACATGTGATAGTGTATGGCCTTCTACACAGCTGAGTTTGCTTACATCTGTATCTGGATCGTGATGGAGCTCACAGTCATATATATATATATAAACAGCTCTGAGTTCTGTTTTTTGGGAGACAATGATTCATCACCTGTTGATGGAGGCCACCCGCTGGTCGATGAGTCATGATGTGCCTCGAAACACAAAGTACTGTTTTCTTCACCTGCTCGGCTCAATAATAGTGCCGCCTATTATTTTAATTATCAGAAATTCGACATTTAATTTGATGGGGAGAGATTGGGCACATTTAAATCTGAGTGATTCTGGTCTGCGCGTCGTTCTCATTGTGGAGGTAACAGATTAGAAAATGCTGTATTCATAAAAGCAGCAGGAGTAATTATTTTTCTCCCATGTTCCCCTCTCCCTTCTCTTTCCTCGCCACTCACCCAGTATGCTTCTCCAAACTCCTCACATCTTTGAAGATCAAACAAATGTATTTACTTATATCATCCGTGATATTTGTGTCTTACTTTCCTCACTTGATCGGGTGAGATGTGCCTACAGACCGATCAACATGTAGCTCTGTGTAAAAAAAATAAAATAAATAAATGCATGTAAGTGTGTCAATCTCTGACTGTGTCAACTCTACAAGTTGTGTTTTAAACAGCAGCTCCAGTCACATGCACACTCGGAGGGCGACACGAACACACACACAGAGTCAGTCTTCATTAAAACACTAAAGGCTAAATCCACAGGTGTGTTTTGTTTGATTTACATCTCATGGGCTTTGAGGCTTTTCCCCTGTAATTTACAGAAAAGTTACAAAAGAATGGCACATGCAAATCTGCAGGGCTGCACGCTTACACTGCCAGAGACATGTCCCAGGTTATAATACAGACAGCTACACGCCACCTAACAGGCATTCCCAAGAGCTGTGCTGTGCATGATAACAATCACACCAAAGTAGGTCAATTCTCTGCTTTTTCCACTTATACAATAAAGAGATGTTAAAGAATTTGTATTTTTCTCAATAGCGCCTGCATCCTTCTGGAATGGATTCGGCCCGGTGCACAGATATACATAACAATCAGATGGATTGCACAATTTTTAGGCGCTGAGAAGTCGGCAAAGAGGTGGCAGGATCTGGTCGAAACCTGACCACAAGGTCCCTGCCTCGTAAATCAAACGCTGGCCTCCCTCTTTCCATGGCGTGCTGGGCCACAAATCAAATGCATCTTTCGAAGTTACGCTGTGTAGAAAAAATTGACTGCAGTGATTCAATACTGGCTATGAGGAGAGGAGGGGAGAGGAGAGGACAGAAAATCTGCCGGATCTCTCTGCTAGCCTTATTTCTCCTCCCGCTCTTGCCTCTACCCGATCCCATGCAACACCCCCTCCCTGTTTTTCACTATCTCAGTGTCAGAATCATTGTGTCTCTCCTTCATTATGTTTGTCTCTCTGCAACAGTCCATCTTCCTCTCGATTGCTGCCCCCCCCTTAACCTCCGGTCCATCCTTGCTCTCTTTATAACGCCGGTATTATCTCTATCCCTCCGCCTCTCCCCATGCACCTCATCCTCCCCGCAGTTTCGTTCTTTTCTCCATCTCGTCCCTGAGCTCACTGTCATCACCCTCCCTCCCTCTCTCCCCCCATCCCTCCCTCTACCTCTACCCTGCTCTCTCATCCCCTCATCCCTCTCCTCTCCAGCCCTCTTCCACCACAAATTATCTCTGTATTACAGTCCCTAAGTGTTGTTAGATCTCTTCCTAACTATATCGCTATTATTACCGCTATGTCATACTGTCTCTCTCCCGGTGTCATTATATCTATCTCTCTCCGTGTTTCCTCTCTTATCCCTCTACAGTGTTAGGTTGTTTTTTATTCCGCCCACTCACCTCCTATATTTATCACACAAAGAACAAATACCACAACCTCTCTCTGTCTGTCTTTCTCTCTCCATCGCCATTTCTCGCACTCCCTGTCAGCCCACTGTCAAACAGTTTAAGTAAATGGGACTGCAGTGATATTCGTGCGTTTAGGCCATTTAGCCGGCGCACAGTGGGGATGAAAGCAGGTCCCTGGGAAATAATATGAAAATACATCAGTGCAGTTAACTATGCTGAAAACAGTTTTTGAAAGGAGACTTTTCCCGTGAAAGGAAGCGCTCCCAACACCTCCACTGGTTGAACTTTTTTTCAGCCACCGTCACATTCACCCTGATTAATTACCGAAAGAGTGAGAAGAGCATATTTTTTTTCTCCCCCGAACACATTTATTTGCAGTAAGAAATTATTTATAAACGCTGACTTTTAATGAAAACCCTCCCCAAATTAGAAACTGGCCGTGGTTTCACCTCCGCATGTCGACTATTTTTGGCCGAGCTTCTGCTGTGCAAAGTTTGCCTGTGCTTGGCCGGTAAACACGGTGTGAAAAATCATTAAAAAACGCAAACTAATAAACAGCGAACAAACAGTGTTGAAAAATTCTAGCACGGCACCCGTTGCACTTCAATAAGTTGATCAAAGAGCCTATTTGTCAAATGCAAGATTAATACACTTGTCAGATGCAAATTAGACGCGCATTAGAATCGGTAAGGCCAGTTTGCAGATGCAAAGTGAAGGTGATCAGCTAAACGAGAAAAGGCGAGGGGAGGGGGCGTGACATGCCCGGTTACCGGTCACCATGACAACCATAGATTGGAGCAGGGACATGCATCACACCTCATGCGACACACACGCAGACACTCGGACCAAAAACGGATACACACACAGGGAGAATCAAGGCTACGTCCCGAGTAAATCCCAAACATTGTCAGCGAGGAATAGGGGTTGCTGTCTGAAGATAGTGGGGAGATAGGTGGGATGGATGGTGTGTTCCGTGTGTGTGTGTGTGTGTGTGTGTGTGTGTGTGTGTGTGTGTGTGTGTGTGTGTGTGTGTGAGAGAGAGATGGAGACGATCACAGATAGAAGAAGACTGAAATAAGGACAAAGTGGGGGAGGCAGCGAGATACACTGGAGAGAATTGCGTGTGATTGCGTGTGTACTTGTACTCACATGTGCGTGCGTCTGTGTGTCTATCGTAAAACATTTTCTCCATTTTTCATCATTCCTCGCTTTGAAAAACAAACCCACTCGCTGCTTAAAGTGAAGCCACCCCTCTGTGTCTGCTGTCAGTCATTCGCAAATCTACAACTCAATGGCTTTACGTCCTGAAAGGAATGAATGGGGATAATTTGAGGGATTCAAATCAAAATGAAGCGCAGGAACCAAACACTCAACAAAACTCACGGAAAACAATAATTTGAGAGTATGTCCTTG
The DNA here is from genome assembly GCF_904848185.1 of Acanthopagrus latus. Lineage (NCBI taxonomy): Eukaryota > Metazoa > Chordata > Actinopteri > Spariformes > Sparidae > Acanthopagrus > Acanthopagrus latus. The sequence continues at coordinate 25,271,218 of NC_051042.1, forward strand.
GACTCCCGCTTCTCCCCGGGATACCTGGCAAGCGTAACACAACACATCGTTCTAAATCTTTTACAAATCATTATTGACAGATTTCTCAGTGCTGACATCCGCGGACGTGTTTTTTTTTTTTTTTTTTTTTCCCATTGGTACTGGCTAAAGGCTGCCATTCTAGTATTTGCATTTGCATCAACAATCTCGGTAGAGCAGCCCGTGCTTGTTTGTTCGGTGGTTTGGGAGCTGCTGTCAGTCCGGCGATGCCAAAGCACTGGGGCAGTTTTATGAAGTGATGGCAAATGCATGCAGGACACCACCACAACGACAGCTCTCATTACCAAATGTGTCCCCACAGTCAAGACACAGAAACTGTCTGGAAGATTAGCCATTTTCAGGGTCAAATGTCAAATCAGTTTTCTTAAACTGCTGCCATTTCTGAGACATGTGGTGATTAGTTTTAGTTGACACTGCCCAAAGACCAAGTCAAAACAGAGTTTAAGAGCTCCTGGGTGTAAATGTCTAGTGGCATAATGATGGACAAGATCGTGTACTCTGGAGGGACTCTAACTCGTGACAGAAAAAAAAAACTCCTTGGTAATTTAATTTCATTAAGACCCTGTCAGCAGCTTTTTATGGCTCTTTTCCATCATGGTAAGATCAATTAATCAATGTCCATTTGTGTTTTTAAGATATAGATAATATAAAATCCATTCTGACAATGTACAAACTCAAGTACTCCCATACCTCGACATGTACTTCAAGTTCACATTTGCCAGTGATGCAACATTCACTGAACAGGGGCGTCTGCGTCATCGTTTCAAAAAATCTGGCAAAAGAGATAAACACTGACACCAGAGTTTCTGATCATCTTCAGCCCAGAAGCTCTTTTTTTCAGTGACCTAAAACACTGCTTTTCAGTGCGTGAAAGGCCAAAAAAAAAAAAAAAAAAAAAAAACGCATAGAAAAAGTTACATTTTAGGAAATACCTGTTTACGTGTCGACAGGTCTGACTTTTGCTATTTTTTAGCCCCGGGCTTCGGTGTAGTTTAGGGAAATACTGAATCTGGCTCGACAGCTGATAAACGCTCTGCCTCTGTGTATCCAGCTAACTTGTCTGTTTTCTGGTTCAGAACGAGGTTCATAAAGTGGGATTTTCTAGCTTTTGCCCAGGAACAACTGCCAGCAGGAAATAAACTATGATTGGTGAGACTCAACCACAAAACCAAAACAACGAGCTGAAAGGCACAATACAGCTAAGCTCAGGGGGTAATTGTGGGTTCATCACTGCACTATTATATAATATGCTATTATAAAAACTAGCAGCTTTAAGCATTACTAGCCTTAGAAGTCACTTATGACTTCACCAAAGGAACGTTATTTGTATTGCCTTTAGAGATGGAGTCAATATGGGGAAACACAGATACACACAGAGCCATCTGAGCAGAAAATGTTGCTTCACTAGCTCTCAGTGTTATTGCTGAAAAAAAGGCAGCATGCTCAATATTTAACTTGCCCTTGGGAAAAGCTAAAAATGAGGAAAAAAAAAAATCTGAATCCCTTTGCATTCTTGAAAAGGCAACCTGTAAATGTGATGCAGAGAGCGGGTGCACGCGCACACATATTCCACCCTGAAAAAACATACATTAGGTTCTCCTGCGGTCAAGGATAGGTGGTAATATCAAATCCATGAACTCAGCAATCTGCCGGACGTGTGTTAGAGCGCAGCAAAGCAAAATGGGTGCTGAGAGAGAGCAATGGTAAGCAATCCTCTGTATACATGTTTGTGAGATGCTGTGTGGGTGTGCGTGGCCTTGGGTGTATTTGGTGTGTGTGTGTGTGTGTGTGTGTGTGTGTGTGTTTTGGTATGTGGCTAACTGAACTATTATGCTGAGACGTCCTAATATAAAGTGTGGCGAGCGGCGGTCAGGACAGGGTCACTCTTTCATTGCTGACAGAACACAGGCGAACACACACACTTACACACACACAGTGCAATATGTTTCCTTCATTTTTTTTTTTCATTTACAGGATTTTTCACTTGCCCTGCTCACCTTTTCCACCTTTAATTTCCTCCCCCTCCTTAATGAAGACATTTTCCCTGACAGTGGAAATCAATTGCTTGTTTCACCTGTCAGATATTGTTTTTTTACTGCCAACGAAAAACAAAAGAAAAATCACCAAATCGCTGTTTTTCCCTCTATCTTCTCCCCTCACAGTTAACAGCTTTATTCTCGAAAGACACCTTAATTGTCAAAAGACGTTTTTTTGTTTTTGTTTGTTTGGTTTGTGATTTTATTGTAACCACGTTGAGCAGTTTCACATCAACGCACATTATGTTATGCTTTGCGTACTGTTTATAATCTGACAGCGACGACGAGAGATGTAAGTCTCCAGATACACGTCACGTAGCAAACCTTGATATCACATCCTTGTTCTCATATTTAGAAAACACCTTAGCAGTTAGTTGACTGAGCAGGCAATTCACAAAAAACATGTATTACATCAAATGACACAGGTTTTTTCTGTGCGAGTGTGTGTCCCTGCACATTCATCTGCAGGTGTGTGTGTGTGTGTGTGTGTGTGTGTGTTCGCGCGCTTGCGAGAAGAAGACATGGAAATCAAATTATACCTTCACGAGCAATCAAAGACTCACTAGTTGAGGTGTGCCGCTTGTAATTTTATGATCACTTCTATTAAAATTTTCTCCTGCTGTGACAATGATTCACTTACCTTCCCACGTTTCCCTGTCGCTCTCGGGGCATCGCAACCATCATATGACTGTATATTTTTCATGCTGGGACTTAGATGCAATTTATGTCTATATATGTATGTCACACTTTTAAACTTGTTCATGACAAGTTTAGCGCGTCATGTTGAGATTTTGCAGCAGGGGCTCTGTGTGTTCGCCTCCCGTAGCTGGAAGAAATTTCAAATCTCATTTAAACCATAAAAATTGATGGGAAACTTCTGCAATAAATGACTGTTTCCATTCTAATTAAGATCTGGCAGCGGTCTTTCGTTTCTCTGTTCTCCCCTCCACCCCTCCCTGTTACTTTTTCTTTCATTTTCTGGTCATTTCTTTTGGTATCTGAGGATATTCAATTTGATTTAATTTCCACACACTTATTCAACAATAATCGTGACTTCAGAGAAAAGTGAATTTGTCTCGATAACCTGTGCGTCACATTCGCACGCACTGTACGAGATAGACTGGTTTAGTAAATACCTTTTCAGTATTTTGCTCGGACTTCTGCGTGATGTATTGCGAGCAAATTAACTGAATGTAACTGGGTCACATTAAAGATGTATTGTGGATCTGGCAGGTGTACAGCGGGTTGAGAGGCTGCTCCAGGTGATACGGTACCTTTACATACATAAAAAAAAAAGCCAAAAAACTCCAGTATTCATAAAAAATCGGGCTGCTCTTAAAACATTCACAATTAAATTGCTGATGGAGGCCTGAAGGACCAGAGCAGTCTTCTATAAATTGATGAGTTATACACTGGATGTTTTGAAAGGAATAATTGTAGAAATTATGCCTCTAAGCCAGGGCTGTTACCATACTAAACTGCAGAATACAGCTTTTAAACAGATGGCCAGAGACATGTTGAACTAATTCAGCTGTAAATAATTCAGCTTCCTTTTCTCAATTGAAATTAATACGAGTTTCTGCCAATTCTGGTAGACACCTGCGACGGCTCAGTATCTTAGAGTTTCCTAGCAGCCTCTTCTCTGGAGGTGAGGGGGAGTTGGTAAGGATATAAGTATATCCTTGTAAATTCACTTTGTCAGGGCTTCTCCGTGTAAGTCCTCCTTTCCTGTTCCTTCTCTGTGTGCCTGTCTCTGGAGTTTATTGGTCCCTGTGGATTGTGTGTGTCTCCTGTGTGTGCGAGAGAGGGAGAGACAAGAGGTGAGGGAGACGGAGAGACGTACAGAGAGATGCTCTGCTGGGCGATTTGTTGAAAAACACGCGTGTCGCAGTGCACGGCTAACAAGCATGTGAGCAATGCGCGCGCACGCACACGCACACGCACGCACACACACACACACACACACACACACAGGATAGTCTAACAGCTGCTGCCCTGTGGTTGTGTTTCCACAAAGGTGCAGAAGCTGGCCAACTAGCCACCGCAGTAATGGACCTCATGAGTCTCTGGAAAAAACAGCGCTGGGGAAAAAAAAGGGTGCAGTACAGTGTGTGTGTGTAATGTGTAAGCGTGTGTGTGTGTATAGGGTATAGGGTAGGTCTATGCAAAATGGCCTTCAAATAATATCACGATTTATGACGATATTTTGTAATCGTCATGGTCCTAGGTTTTAGTTTAAAGTCTCTCCTCATGTGTCATGTCTTTTTTTTACTTTCCACTTCCTGTCTCGGTCTGTTCTCCTGCCGTTTCCCTCCACGTCCTCCTTTGTTTCTAGAGTTCATGGGCCCTTGTGTGTTGAAGTCTATGATTTTCCTTTACTCTGTGTTGGTCTGTCTGTTTCATCCTGTATCTCTCGTGTCTGTTCCCCCCCAGTCCTTGTGTGTTCGGTGTGTTCCTGATTTGTTCCCCGTGGCTTTGCGGTCTGTCTTTTGTTTTACCGTTTAGTTTGACTGGATTCTCCTCGTTGTTCTTTTAGTTGTCAGCTTCATCGTCGACTGCCTTTTTGTGTCTTACGATTTGGATTTTCTTTTTTGGAACTCAGCTGTCATTATTAAAGTCTGCTTTTTGTTTTTCGGCCTGCCTACCACTGCGTTTGGGTCCTTTGATTGATGAAATGTGACAGCTAAACTCTCAACATAAAACAGGAAATCAGCTGAACTAAAAACTGGTACTATGACAGCGATCTCCACAAAAGCACTTCATAAATGATTGGGCAACGAACCAAATGTCACACTATTTAACAAAAACCTTGATATCTCTATCATAGCAGTTTTGTAGAGACAAATATTGTTTTTTTTTCTTTCACACAACATCAACACACTAAGAGTTTTGATAAATGAGACTCGAAAATGTGGTTGTAGCGACTAAGTTGGTTAAGGCAATTAGGACAAGGAAATCAGTCCGGTATGTACATCACTTTGCTGTAATGCAGCTTTTAGAACCAGGAAAAGATCATATCTACATACATCAACATCCATATCCAAGACGATATATAGTCTTACATAAAATATCCATATATTGCTCAGTCGTAGCATGAGGCTGATGTGTAAAGGTGAAAAAAAAAAAGATCAAAAGAAAGATATTCTCAAAATTGCCTTGAACTTTTAAACTGTGGAGCAACACCACCAAGAGAAAGAGAAACGGAGAAGGGAGGTAGAAATGAACACACACAAAAAAGGGGGAGAGGTAAAGAATGCAAAAGAGAGAGCAAGTGAGCGAAAGAGAGGGATGCAGCTCTTTGCATCTCTATATTTTCCCCTGGGGCCTTAATACTCTATATGCTGCACTATGCTTTGTTATTCATCTGTAGGGACATTGATGTTTCACATGAGCTAGCAGGTTGTGTGTGTGTGTGTGTGAGAGAGAGATAGACAGACACACCTTTACAGACAGATGGAAGAAATGAAATAGAGAGAATATAAGTACATAAAATGGAAATGGCAAGGATGCAAGAAAAGAGGAAGCAAGGTTAAAATTGCGACTGGGAAACAATCGACAGAGAGGAATGAAGGAGCTGAGCATTTTGTCATTGCAAGACACAAGAAAGACACAGAGGTCAGCGGGAGGGACAGGAGGGAGAATACTGTGGATGTAGCAACAGAGAGGGACAAAACGCAGGGATCACAAGGAAGGAGAAAGGGTAAGAGCTGATGCACCCGAGGAGGACGGATGAAATAAAGAACAGAGGGGGGGGGGGGGAGTTTCATACAGGCAGAGTAAAGTTGTTCATCACTGTCTTCAAGTGAAAACAAAAAAGTTTTGGAAAACAGTAACAAAGTTGAGACAAAGAACGGAGATTAGAGAAGAGGTTTAGTGCAATATGAGCATCCTTTAAACGGTTTTCAATCTCACAAATAATTCAAAATGACCTTGAAGAACGGACTTGTTGCCCTCAACTTACTGCACATTGATCACCCAAGTAGTCTCGGCTGTCTATGAAAAGCTACAAACACAGTTCTTAAGAATTAAGATGCTTTTAAAAGGACCTGAAAACCCATTTTCTCAATCAGCATCTGGTAATTGACTCCAATATTTAATGAACCATTCTGATGAAGCAGATAAGCTTCAGTCTAACTTGTCAGCTCTTGATGAATATTACAAACGATGGGGTTTTTTTTGTTTTTTTATTTGATTGTATCACAGTTGATATGAAGTATTGGATGTTGGAGTAATTGAGATTTGAAACCACATTTTCCGACAGACTTTAACAGTGTAGTGGCATGCAGTAACGAATGTATGCTACTTTTAAAAATGCCAAAACTGTTCACAAACTCCTCACTTCGATAGCTGAGAAATGTGCGCGAGCATATCGGTGACACGGATAATGGGTCACATATAAGATACTTGCAGACATAATGTCACGCCGGAGCAGATTACTCACAGCAATCTCGCACTCGGTGCCAGTGGTAAATTTGCTTCCTGCCAGTGGATAATTTCCTGCCTGCATGAGTCCAATAATGTTGTAGCTTGCAATGACATTACAAGACCAACATTAGGGAGAGGGCACACCAGAGGAGGATGTCAACACAAATTACGTGGGTCAGCGTTGTCCGTCGTCAAAAAAAATGTTGAAATTACGCCTCTGCCTGCTCATGCTGCAGCTTATTTCAGGAAAATCTACTGTTTTTTTTTTGTGTGTGTGTGTTTTCTGAGCATGTTGTCAACAGAATATGCAGGCGGCGAGCACATCAAACATGTGGTTACCGCAACGATTCACAGGAGGGGATGATTCTTGGGGAGTATTTGTCATCTACAACTGCTTGTATTATGTATGAGGGGCTTTCCTTTTCAGTTGATGAAATTCTGGAGCTATCCGAAGGCAAGAGAAAAAGAGGTATGGGCGCTTCATCTGCAGCCTATAATTTGAAGGATGGTGCGCATTTTCAAAGCAGCTCGCACTCCTCATCCCTCCTCAAATCTCACTGAACGGGCACCCCGAACCGATACGCACTTGTTGCATATTTGCCAAACAGTGTGTGTTTGTGCTTGGAGACTCTGCGCCTCCTGATAAAGCGTATCAGTTTCCTCGCGGGAGAGCTCTGGGCTCTTTTCTCCATTACAAAATGTCAGTGTGCGATGGGAGCGCACTGCTGTTAAATGGGATGAGAGGAGCTGATCTGATTGTTCGTGATTGATACCGATAATTTATTCCTCCTAATCCAGCCTCTCCTACATTAGCGCTGCAGGTGCACCGCTGGAGCGCCGCAGCCTCTGGTCACGAAAATTACCAAAAATCTGTCAGTCACGGCTAAGCGCGCCGGTGCAGTGAATTTGACTCACAGAAAATAGGGCCCTCTGAGGGGAGTCGGGAGAAGGGGGAGCTTGAAAGGAGGAGGGGACAGAGTGAGAAATGCAATGAAAGTGGAACATGGAGAGAGAAGAGGGAGAAACTGTTGTCTCATTTCAAAGGGAGTAGAGGGGGGGAAAAGGAGAGAGGAGACCGAACACAAAGAGTGAAACCCCCTTTTTCCATCTCACAGGAAGAAATGAAAACTTGTGTCGTTACCAGGGAGGGTGCCTTTTATTCTGGTGTTTCTATAGCAACAGTTTCTATGTGCCCATTTTACCGACCTGCAGATTTATTATTATGCAACATGTGGAGAAAACACACACACACACACACAAACAAGTGCCAGAAACAATGTGATTATTAATAATCAGGCAGAGACAGACATCATTGCTACTGCATACATTAAGTACAGTACAGGCTGACACGCTCACACACACACACACACACACACACACACACACACACACACACACACACACACACACACACACACACACACACACACACACAGACTCAGACACTGGCACGAGGGCCAAGTTTAAGACGATGTGATGTGATTGGCCAACTCAAGGAGATGGTGGGAGAGGATTTAACAGGTAAAAGCTGAGATTTTCAGAAAAATGCCTCAAGATTTGAATTTGTGTGCATAGCCGTCTGCTCACATGCTAGTTAATTTCCATTTCTGCTCACTTTTTCTCTTCATCCCCAGTGTATTCTGTCTCGTAGTCTGTATCCATGCCTTTGTGCGTATCTATTTGTGTGTGTGTGTAGCTATATATCCTGTGTGATCGTGGCACGTTGTCATTCTCAGCAAGACAGATTGAGACAGAGACGCATTACTGAGAACCTAGAACATCCATCTTCTACCGCGTCTGTGTGCGCACGCGTCTGTGTGCGCAGGAGCCCAGAGCTCTTTAACAAACTACGTCATATTCATGCATGATTTAGTGAGGGATTTTAAACATACACACACGCGCGCAGGATCATTAAACTCAGCGGAAGCCGCCTTTTGCCTTCAGCACTTCCCATGACAACGGAATCCCATCAACACTCTCACCTAACCTTTTGTTGCTGCGGTAATCACCGATTAACAATCTGTTAGAAAGACAAGAAAAAGGCGAGCGGGCAGACAGAGAGAGAGCGATGGGGGTGAGGAGGTAATAAAAGCAGGATGGGGAAATAAATAAGCAAATAAATAAATAACCATACACAGTGTGTGTGTGAGAGGAGGGAAGGAGGGAGGGAAGGAAGACGCACACACGCACACTCACTCACAGGTCAAATGCAAAGCGCCTACTCAGCATAAATCATTCTACATGACAGGCTATTGTAATTAGCCTATTATAGGGACAGTGATCATATTACCATGAATGGGCTCAAACAGAACACATTCAAAGAGCTGCGATAAGGTTCAAAGGGTTTGATGCATACATACGCACTACAGCTCTGATACTGTGTTTTTAATCTGTAAACTTCAGAAAAATCCAGTGTCAAAAAAAAAAAAAAAAGCCAGACTGTCATTTTTTCACATCAGCCACAAGTCCAAGCTCAAAATATACCAACACTTAAAAAAAAAAAAAAAAAAAAAAAGCCAGACTCAAGTAAACTCAGAGCAGCCTGCTTCAACCTTCTTATGACTTTGGTCTCAGAGGGGTCTGAGTCCTGAGGAGCGTGACATCCTGTCACCATCGCCACCCTCGGCAAAATGCATGAACCACTCTCTTACTCTCCTCCATTTACATACACACACATTCACAGGAAGTTTCTGCTGGCGTGGATGGATGTTGAGTTTTTTGGGCAGAAAGACAACAACTTTATCGGAGCGCTCAAACGGCAGCAGAGCCCCAACCAAGAACATACTTGGCAACCAAACTCAGAATCACGCTCAGAAACACACACCACACCAAAAGGCGAGTAAAATAATGACCTTAATATGTCGCTGTGCAGTATAGGCATCGGACGACATGAACATTCATACTGGAATCACATCAGCCTTCCATTTTTTATGAAACAAATATCTTTTTAAAATGTATATGTTCCCATCCCTGATCACAGGATTTGCAGATGACATTGTTAGCAACTGATGTTAAACTCTTCATCTGTGATGCATTAGCTTAGCACACAGACTGTTAACTATCAGCAACTAGTTTGTTCCTGGAGATACAAAAAGATTTTTTCTGTCTTTTTTTTTTTCTTTTTAGACATTTTTCTAACATTTAACCCTGCCTGCAGGCTTTGAGCTATGCTATGCTAAACATGTCCTTGACCGAGCTTTATCTCTGTGCAAGTGATGAAACTGATATTGATTTTTACATCTGACTCTCGATTTGACCGGAATCAAGTGTCTGTCTGAGTGTGAGTTCTTGAGAGGCCTTGCTAGGAACCTGAAGGCCTTGCTCAGGGGCTCACTGGTGACCCTGTCCGGGTAGATGAACCAGCAGCACACTGACTCAGCAAGTTATCAGTCAGTAACACAGACTACTGTTTCCTGTTGACTGTGATAGATGTGTGTGTGTGTTTGATGCTATAGAGGATGTCACATCCACACAAGCCCCCCCTGTTGTGTTTAAGTACGGGTTTAAGTGTACGCATATGCAGTGATTACATGGACACGTGCGGGGCAAAAAAAAAGCATTTACATGCTGAAACAAGCTTTAGATTATATATATTTTGCCTGTATGTCAGCTGGGATAAATACAGCAGGAGAATCACAGTGACATGAGCTGAATTATGAAGAAGCCCATACATCCATATAAATGATTATAGTTATGGGGATATAAAGCCATTGTATATCTTAACGGTTATTGACGGTGAGGGAGACGAGAGAGCGAGATGAGCAAACGCAGAGGTCTAAAGGGAGAAGAGGTGGAAGGGATCCATGGGAGAAAGATTGGTACTTAAAGAAATGAAAACTCTGATCAGAGATGAGTAATGAACTGATTGAATCCTCATTAATGAGTGAAACGATCAAGGCGAGATGGGGACAGCCGAATGGAGAGCTCTGAGTAGGACACTTCGTCCGAATAATCATGTTAGTATCTAAGAGAAGTGGAACTCCAAAAACCTGGATTTAAAACGTGTTATAAAGAGTGTATGACAATGAGTAAAGAAGAGGATTGAAAATATTTGTTTTGATAGTTAGCTGAATGCCTCAAAGTTAAGTAGTTGTTACATGTGAAGGGTATTTACCCTGTTCCAGAAATATCACACGAGTCAGACAGAGAATTACGAAAGCAGGTCAAATGATGTCACCGAGACGTACCTTAATGGTTGCTAATTACAGGCAAAGTTTCAGGGGTTATTAAAAATCCTACATCTTGACATTTAAATTCTCTCAGCACCCCCGCCTCCGTGAAAAATATAAAGAAGTGGTCCATTTAAAGTTTCAGAAGCCTCAAATGTTTATCTTGTAATTCATTCAGGGGATTTAACTTCTATGTATAATTGATTCCAATATTTAATTTTCCCCAGGGAAATTAATTCATATTTTTCACTGTGGTCAAATGAAAGAAAGCGTATCTCATCCAGTCGTATTGCAGCGGAGTAATAATTGTAATACTGCTGTACTGCGGCACCATGTGTTGTAATAATGTCCCAGAGGGAACCCCGTGGTGATTCCTATTCCGAAATAGCAAGCAAGAAAATTTAGGTTTTCTCCGTGTCGGTGTTTCTTACTGTTTACCGTTTATTTGGATCCCCAACAGATAGGACTTCTCTACAAATAACACTCGAGTCTGGCTTCTTTATGTTGTCTGACTCAAAGAAATCAATAGACTTGAGTTCAGCATTCAAAAGTGTTCGAGTTCAGTAAATCTTTTTTTGTCAAGTTCCCTGAGACCAAATGATTACGCTTCCGATACATAATCTACAATGCTGGAGCAAAACAAACAAACAAACAAACAAAAAAATAAATAAATAAATTCTGCTATTTTATGAAACAATCTGGAAAACACTTTTTGTCCTGCCATATTAAATCTTATATTGGAGAGGGATGTGTCAAAGAGTTTCACAGAACATAAAAACAAAGAGCATCTACTGGAGGTTCTTGACAGCTTCAGCGGAGAACATCTGAGCGCGTCTTTGTGCTCAGTAAATAGAAAGTGAAATGTAGCCTTGAGCTGTGGTTTGTTTGTTTAGTCTGGATTTCAGTACATCCTGTAACTGTTCTAACGCTCCAGGTGATTTGTGGTTGTGTGCTTATTATTGTCAGCCTTTTGTGGTGTTTTGATGTTTTACTGTCTTAAAAAGGAGAGTAAGAGTAAAGGTCAGGTGGGGGGGGCATCTAGGTTTGTTGATGGAAGACAAACTGACTTTTTATTGAGGTAAAAAGTTACGTTACGTTACGTCTTTCACCCGGGTCGCCAGTGTACAGTAAACATTTAGCATTCTCTGAAAACTGATATCTGCTTATGGTTTCTACTTGCTGCCTAGAAATCTTTAAGATTTTTGTAAAAACATGAACGGTTACTGACACACTTACATGGATTCTCACAGCCAAGGAACATTCGGTAACCATTTAAGTCGTGCACATCAAAGCAGGTTTAATCATCCGTTATTAATGACACGACAAAGAAATTAATTATCAAGTGAGACCATGTAACAGCAAAATTATTGCTATACCGCTAAAGGACATGAGAATATATTAAAACAAATATTAGTGAAGTAATTATTCATTTATTAGAAGACATCATGCCGTCATGCTAAGTCTTCTAAAGACATTTTCACCAAGTTTAAAGAACATGTTAATCCAGCTTGATGCCACGTTTTGGTGCCAGACATTTTTTAGCACCGCAGGGCATAAAAACAGTATCAACATATTTGTCTGTGAAAATTAAAAGGAAACACAACTTACTCTCCTGAAAGAGATCCAAACTCACGTTTATCTCGTCCTCCCAACTCGTGGCGGCTTACAGCTCTCTAGGCCTGACTTTAAGAAAACACACAAGTGCGTATTGATAATCTCACCCAGGATCCTGCAGTTGCTGCACCATTGGATGTGAGACTGCATTATGCTCAGCCACGCAGCCAGTCAGTCAGCCGGCGAGCTATTCCATCAACCAGCCGGGCAAATCAGTCGGCCATCGCTAAGTCTGTCAGCCAGTTATCTGGTCAGTTAGTCAACCGACCTCAGAGACAATCAGGCAGTGAACCAGTCAGTCACTCTGACAGGAGGGCAGCCAATTAGCAAAACCTCTGGCCGGCCACCAGTTAGAGAGGATCGTCTCGTAAGTGTTGTAGATCCTGACTTTACAAATTGATATCTGAGAGAAGCATGTCCTCTACCGCCACGTCTCCTGCGCGAGTGATAATCTAGACAGATTATTAGCTCTTCGCCCTGCCTGTTCGCCTTATTCCGAGCACCCCTCCTTGTTGTTGCTATTTCTGGCGGTAAAACATAAAGGAAAACAGAAAATTTACATGTCTATGATCATAGTCATCGTTTATGTGTGTGCGCGCGCGTGTGTGTGTATGTGTTTTCTAGGGATTCGTAAACAGGCAGCGGCGCAGAGCAGGAGTCACTACCAATAACAGCATAAAGGAAAGCGAGAGAGAAGAGAAGGAAGGAGTGTCTACACCAGTGTTTGTTTTATTTAGTTTGACAGCTTGTTGACAGCGCTGCCTTGTTTTTGATGCTGTCAGCCGATTATTCATTTAGAGCTGAATGCAGTTTGGACCACAAGGCCTATTAAATTATACACATTGAACAGAATTGTTTCAGTGCCACAAAGGCTGCTGAAACTGTACGTCTACGCGAAATAAGAGTTTGTTTCAGTTTAAGCACACAGCTATGGGAGGCATGAGGGCGCCGGCTACATCTGTCTGTGGGTGGGGGGGGGTGAGGACATGTTAAATCATTGATGGCCTCAACTGCTCTCACTGGCCTCCAAGAGCAGATTTACTATGCAGGCTGTCAAAAGTGCGACCCATTAAAATCTCAAATTGACTCGAGGAACTTTCGTTGCTCGTGTAAAGTGATGGGGAGCAAGTGAAGGGAATAGCAAGTTCTTTCCGTTGCTTTTTTTAATTTAATTTTATTCATATTTTTTTGTTGTTATTCAAAAAACAAAGAAGCCCAAAAACTAACCCTAACTCTAACCCTAACCTCATGCTGCGAGTACGAACGGACAAACGGTTCCTAGCGTGGCGTGGCCAAAGTAAATCTTGATGTAGGTGAAGGGAATAAGATGACACGAGGTCACAGAGCTGAAATACGCAGACACACTTTGTTGTCAGTTTGAGTTACCTCACGCTGACAGAAATGGTTTCCATTACACTTGTGGATTAAGTAACTAAATCCAACTAAAACAGTCGCTGCGCCACAGAAATGAATTATTACATTAGCGTCTGCCACGACTAAATATTCTATTTGCACAGAGCCATTTTAGGGTGCAGGATGAATACATTATGTAAAAAAACATCATTCATTTTTTAACTATCGAAATATTTTAAAAAGTCCCATTGAGATCTGTTCAAATCTCAGTGAAATAACAATGCAAATATCTAAAAATGTGGCCTAAAGAATGAAAGACTATTTACATGGCAGCCATTTTCTCCTGACGTAATGTTCAGGGTGGGAAGCTTAAATGCTGTTGTCCAAAGAATAATGTCGCACTGCCTTTTTTCAGGGTTCAAGTCGTATTAATACAGGCTACCAACCACCGCTAACGTTAGCATTCACTACTTCCTGCCAAACACTCCTGTTTGATTGTGTTACACATTGCTGTACGGTTACCATCCTGGTCTAAAGGTCAGCCAAGATTAGTTGAGTGACATATAATAAAAGCAACGTCTGTTAATACATGTCATATCAGCACGCGACTATACAACAAAGCCTTGACTTTGTTAGCTGTTGTATGCTTTCTTTTGTATCTCTGTGACAATGAATAAAAATGCTGTGTGAGCTTGGACAATCAAAAATATTCAACGCTGCAAGATCGGACCCCTGAAGTGTCAGTATTTTGGGAAAGTACTATCCACCAAGCAGGGACTTTTGGTGTGGCACAGTAATTTAATAATTCAGACCATGGACCTTGTGGTGGAAATGCCCTTCCTTCAAAGGTTCCCAGCACCTGGAGAAGGTTCCTGCAGTGGATGTTGAGCTGGAGCTGTAGGCAGCTCGACAGGAGAGTGCCCGACTCACTCAGAATAACAACTGTCTTACAAGGATCCAGAATGATGGTGAGCTTTTGACCTTTCTTCACATGATTCCAGGTGATTATTTCACATGAAATACCAGATGGGATCTTCTCAGGGTGCTGAGCCAAGATCAATCCAAAACTGAGCACCACATATAAAACACAGGCAATTCAAATCAAAGAGTTGAGTTCAAAGGAGATACAATATTGCTTACTGACTAATATCCTCATATTATATCAGTACATCTGTGATTAACTTCAACTTGACTGAATTCGAGGGCTGTCCCAAATACCATTGCTGGGGGCTTTGAAGCTTTGGCTCAGTCTGGTATCTCGTCACTTGCTTGAAGAGGTAGATGAGGTAATGACAGATAAGGGTTTTTTCATTAGTGACGTGCTGTCAGCCATTAATGTGTCACCTGTTATGCCACCATTTCTCCGTCAGAGGAGGCAGTCCACCAGGGAGGAAGTTGCCACCACCCGAAAAATAAAATTCAGAAAATGCTGATTGAGAATTCATGTCAAGAGAGCCACAAGGAGAATCAGGAAATACTTTGTATTTGATGGAGGTCTTCCTCCGTCTCTCCTGGGGACCATTAACCATTATGGATGTGTATGCCACGCTGACTAATTTTCAAGGGCCACAAAAATATAAACCCGAGGGAAAAACAGACTCACGTTTAGACAATCCATGTATCTCACCAATCACACCACTGTTGGTCAGACACGGAACAGTACCTGCAGACCAAAAACACAAAATAAAGTAAAATTCATTCATGATTTTAGTCTTCACAGCCTGGAGTATCTCATGCCACGCTGTGTCGAACTGTAGCACTGCAGACCAGAAATACACGAGTCTCTGAAGGAGAATTTTTAAAAATCCCTTTAGACAAATCATCTTGATGATTAAATACTGTGTCTTGTCATAATTATGATGCTCAACAGAGAAAGACAATAGATGACACAGTAGATGATTTAAAAAGATTTATTTACGAATCATTCAATCAGTTCTGTGGGATGATTGTGTTGACAAGAAAATGGCAGATTTGAACAAGTCGTTCGCGATACAACATTAATTTGAGACTTTCCTTGTCATCGCTCGATGCATAGTAGGATAGGAACCAACCCCCCGTGCAACCCTTATCAGTAAGCAGAGGGTATGAATGAACATGAATGAATTATTAAAGGACTAGGGCATCCATGTCATGCATGCAGCTGGAGTTTAAAACCATGGAAAATTCAGAACCATCTGAGCCATCCTCCCATTCTAATTAGGCCTGAGCATATCTCGGAGCTGTCATTCTTGGAGCATTTGATTTCCAGACGTCGACGGCATTCAGGTCTGTGACTCTCCTGTCAGGTGTGCATCCCGGATGAAGGGGCATTTGGATGAAGCAGAAATCCACAGGGGAATACCCGGTGACTTGTGACTTCTGAATACACTGCAGCTGCCACTGGCTTGACACCTCTTTTTATTTTTATCTTTGTCTGGATGGACTTCTGCTGGCGCAGCGTAGAGGCCAGTCTGAGAGTGTGGAGCAGACCCATTTGAGATTTGATGCAGTCCTGTGGTCAGATCGTGCCTCATGCAACACCCGTGCTTTGGCGTCTTGTTTGCTTGAGCCTTTCATTGACATCACACAGCTCCTCTGGCAGTGCTGTGGAGTAGTTACATGGCTGTGGGGGGAGAAGGGAGGCATTGCTTGAGAGGATGGGGCGTTCAGGGCCTGGTAGATCAGAGCAGATCCATGAAGGGTAGTAACTGAATTCACTCATCACATGTTCCATGTATTTTTCTGTTTCCCAAACTCACCATCTCGCAGTCACTTCCACTTGGTTTCATATTTTCGAATGCAGAGGAGTCATAATTCAATATCTTCTGGTTATCGTCTGTGGTTGATTTTATTACATCTTCAGCAGAGTAGCTGGTTCGGAGCTTACGCCTAATTCACATGAGGGAATGTGCGAAGTCTGAAGTAATAAAGTTTGAGGAGAGGGTCCAGCGGTGGTGTGTGCCCATACGTGATCTAATTTATTCACTCCTTCCTTACCAATAATAACCACAATATAATATCTATCACTGGTATATTTGTGCAGGTCTGTTACAGCGTAGCTTGATTTCAACACAGAACAGTTCTGACTCAACATCAGAGACCATAGTCTGAGAATTTACTGAACATTTTCAAAAATACTCAAATCCCATGGAGGAGAATTTCGTGCTACTGTGCCCTGAGGGATACCAAAGCTATGAATACAGGAACTGGATCTGAAATTTCAAGAGACCGTATATTAAAAATAAGTAGAACAACACAAAGTACATTTAGTAAAAGCCAGTAAGTGTCTCATCCAGTCCAGGCAGGCGCGGCATCTTACCTCGTCAATGAAAGAATCAATCCAGTTGCTATATCTACTAGTTACTGTTTGAGAGATCCGGGCAAATTCATTTAGCCTATTTACCAGTTTCATGTTGCTATTCTACAGTCGATCAGGCTATACTTGAACGTTCTCAAGCTTCCCACCCTAAGAGTGCTGATGTCAGAGCAGAGGCGTAGAGGACGCCTGAGTGGCACGCTGCTTTTTTGTGTGTTAATAAATTAATCATTTTTGTAACTTCAAGAGCTTTTAACTTTTTAAAAGCGAGAGCATCATGCCTGTCTGTTCAAGAATATGGACAATAAACCCCAGAGATGCATTTAATTCTTTGAAGAAAGACTGATGAATGAAAAGCTCAGTGAGAGACTGTGTGGAGTTACAGAATTGAGTGAAACATAAGTTGGTCCTGCAGATGACGTCAGAACTCTCGCTCAACTTAACTCAAACTTTTTTTCTGGGTATTTTTTAGGGGACTTAACGGTAGAATAAGCTTTGCTCTGGGACAAATATAACTGACACGGAAGATGTTTATCATCAGTGTCTAGCCACATGACAGGGGGGCCTCTGTTTCATCACTGTCAAGCGGGCCAAGTGATTGATAATGCTCTGTAAAAAAGGTTAAACGCAAGGACACCGAAAGGAAAGTCCACGCGATTTCTCTGGTGCACTTAGCGACAACGCTATGAAAGCGAGCAGTCAAAGTCTTACAGTAAGCGAGCGGCTGAATGCATTCAGTTCACTCCAACTCTCTAATTCCCATGGAAGTGACTGATTTTAGGGCAAATCATGCTCAGACAACAAACCTGGCAAGACATATGAGAAGCAGAGAGCGAGGGAATGAGAGAGAGAGAGAGAGAGAGAGAGAGAGAGAGAGAGAGAGAGCGATAGAGAACAGGGCATCAGTCCAAAGGGCAATTCAGTACAGCAGCCTAATACTGTGTTGTCCAGATGGTCTGTCCTTATTAAGGGGTGTATATGTTTCTGTAATGAGCGCCACGACCATAAGTCCCACTTGTGACCCAAAAATAGGAATGTTATGATTGAACTCTCGCAAACCTGCCCTTTTTTAAGATGCTCCCACCTGCAGGACGCGACGCCCGAACCCGTGCTACACTCCTGTAAGCGCTCGCGCAAATACAACACGAGAGAAAACAGACTTTAGTTCACATACATATTATATATTCCAGTTTTTCCTCGAACCCTTGAGAAATGCCTATTCTCTGTTTGAACAGAGCGTGTTCAGTTTTGCTAAAAAAATAAGGAAATCCCATGATACACGACTATAAGATGCTGTAAAAATAACCTGAATTCTGTTCAGTTAAAAAAGCTAATGTACTCTCCTCTGGCCGTCTCTGTCTCTTCCTTCTCAGCCTGTCTTCTCTCCCGTCTCTTTCTTGCCTCCCAGTTACCGACATGCCGAATTCACCTCTCCTTCACTCTTATGTTTTCGCTGCACATGTAAGCTGCCCTCTGGCCATAATAAAAGCCTTTAAACACTTGAGTGAGGAAAGGCATTTTGAGTAGCGGTGGCTGCAGAAAATTATAACATTTATTTATAGCCCAACAATAAACACACGCCCATGTGTTTGGCACTCTCAGTCGCTTACGGTACGGCCGAGGCTCTCCTGGTGCCATCGGGCGATGCGGAGTGAGATGTCCTGCAACACAGATGATGGACGGTTTGAATGGATGTATTAATTTGCGGGTGCACGTAGTTTCATAAGGGTTTGGAAGCGGGTCGGACTCTGGAATCTGCTCTGGGGACATAAGTCCAACTTAAAAAAAAAAAAAAAAAAAAGTAATTTTAAAGTGTTGTTTAATAATTGTTCTCTAAAGCACTCAGACACAAAGGAGACGTTGATCCAGGTTATATTACTCCTACTTACCTTGGGGGATTTTTCATGTCTTCTGGCTGTTCTACCTGCTCGCAATTATTGATATTGTGCGGCGTACAAAAGCTGGGGTGCCAGTTGTGATAGTGGATCCCCGGGGACAGCTACTGTAAATTGGAAGTTGATTGTCCTTGAACTAGTATCGTCATAAAATCCAAATTAGAGACAGTTTGTGAGAGTTTATCTAAGTAAGAAAACATGTGTGGAGGTGTAAACGCAATGGAGTGAAACTGTCAAACCGAGGAGAACTGGGTTAAGGAACACTTAATCTGGATAAGTCTGCAGTCGAGAGTCACAGGAGAGCCCCATGTGGTTTTCTGTATAAACTGGTGCTCTTCAAGTCCTGCGCTTCTTTGTGGAGGTAATAAACCACATTACGGCAGCTAAATCTACAGCAAGAGTACAGCGCACCGCGGGGAATCTAATCTCTCGCTCACTCACGTATGCACGCATCTAAACAGCGCACATCGGAAGACACATAAGTTGGTGGGAGATGTGCGTAGGAGGGAGGCAATCCAGTGTTATCCACCTAATTCTGTCTCCAGCAACACTCCCCACTCACTGGATTAGCTAGTGGGCTTTGTCAATACACTGTAGAGAGGCCGGGAGAGAGCGACGCCGTGTGCGAGTGTGTGTGCCCGAGTGTGTGTGAGGGAGAGAGAGAGAGAGACACACAGCAAGTATGACAGATGACAGATGAAGGGTCGGCGTTTGTGGATGTGTGTGTGAGAGATAGAGAAGGGGAGGATATAGGGGAGGAAAAGTTTGTGTTTAGATTGAAAGAGATCAAGAAAAACACCCACGAGTGTCTGTGTGTGTGTGTGTGTGTGTGTGTGTGTGTGTGTGTGTGTGTATGCTCGCTTCTTTTTGATTTGATTTGTATAATTTCATGGCGCCACTGGGAAAAAACACACACAAAGGGACGTTGGGAAATATCTGTAGATGTGCCAGTGTGTGTGTGTGTGTGCGTGTGTGTGTGTAGGTATAGGTCTGCGCATGTGTATAGACTTTCCAGTCATTGTTTCAGAGAGCACAGCAAAGCGTAGGGGTGTAGAAGGGGTTGGAGAATAGTATGTTATTTATCAATATCTTCCATATGCTCGGAGCATTGACTCAACTCACTACATCACCGAGCCAACATTCACTGTAAAACATCATACAAGCTCTCCAAACGACTGAATCATTTGCTGTACTCCAACTTACAGAAGGACAGAGAAAAGAAGAAAGAGGCAGAGGAGGACTCATACACTGTGGAGGAGGAGAGAGACGGAGAAAGTAACAGTAAGAGGACACGTAAATGAAAGCTACCTTCATGTGTTCACAGCGCTTCTTCCGACCAACAATTGTGTTTGTGTTTCTCGCTGCTGAATACCAGGTCAAATCGTATAAAAACACCACGCAGGCTTTTCTCGGGGTTTTGCAAAAAAAAAAAAGAAAAAAAAAGAAAAACATTCTGCATATGGTGGATTTGCAACGGAAATGCATTTTGGTTGTTTACATTTTAAAATCGTTAGCTCTTCAAAAGCGTGTCTCATTTTGATGTTCAGAATGTTATATAAAGCGCACTTTGCCTTCCAAACATCTCAGAGAGGCTCTGCAATTAATCAGAGCTGAAAGAGTGAACACAAGATATGGAAGAGAATGAAATGAAAGAGTGGAATGAAAGCATCGGAGGCAGTCGGGGGGTATGGGAGTGTGTTTGTTTGCACATCCTAAAAGCTTTGTCTAACTTAAGTTTGTGTGGGCTTTAACTGAAAGAAGAAAAAAAAGAGCCGCTCCATCCCCCCCATCCCCTCAAAAGTAGGACAAAGTCTGACTTAAAACACCATAGATACCAAATCCCTTAAAAAAAAAAAAAAAACTTTCACAGCACTTGAGATTTTCTTAACTTGTTTAAGCTGGAGATACAGCTGGGCCAACAGTGATTTATGAATGTATATCCTGTAGATTCACTGTGAGACTGATTATCTGCATTGCTGATACAAGAGCATGTGGATACAACATGCATTTTTAAGTGGCTAATATCTGCTGATCTGAAAAGCTGAAACAACCTTGTGATTTTGTTGGTCTTACTCTATCAATAACATCAGTCAGTATCAACAATCAAATAACAAAAGCTGGCATCAGTTTGTCCGGTCACTTTGAAATGGCAGTTCTCTATTTAAATCCTACTATTGCAAAAAGAACTTGTGTGTGTGTGTGTGTGTGTGTGTGTGTGTGTGTGTGTGTGTGTGTGTCTGTGTGTGTGTGTGTGTGTGTGTGTGTGCGTGTGTGTGTGTGTTTGTGCACGGACAAATGAGCGAAGAGGGGGTTTGTAAGAGAGGCACTTTGAAAATTCAGTTGTCCGCCTTCCCTACTCTCCATCAGCAGGAGGGAGTGAGTTTTGTAGTCCACAAAACTTTTCTGGAGCTTCACGACAAAAGTACCACAGCTTTCTTCCAGGAACAACTGAGTTCCCAAATTAGTTTGAAAGAAAAGGCATTATTTACACCCTTTTTCAACCAAAATCCTCACTGTGGCTGAGCTAAGCTAAAGGCATTAGCACGCACCCTGTCTGACATGGGCGCACAAACTCGAGGGTGTAAATAACGTCTCTTCAAATACATTTGGAACACCTTCATAAGCTGCGTGAGGCCATTTGATGTTTGGTTTTGGCTTTTTTTTTTTTGCTGTGAATCATGTAAAAGAAAATGTTTTGTAGACTACAAAACAGAAGATTATGTGCTGAATTTACCCTCTAAGGTACCAAGACATGATTGTACTGGTTCGCGTACCAATTAAGTTAAATTATTAGTTGTAAATACCAACTCAACACACCACACATACACATATAAGAATGTAATTGAATGTAGAGCAGTTTGATGTCCATCACAAAATGACTACGCAGACAGCCTTCTGTTTCAAATGCTAGCCCTCCGTCACGACACAGCACGTTTAAAGTCGTTTAAAGAAAAAGACAGCACACATCGCGCAATGACAGTGCCGTTTACCAAGTGGTCCGTCATCTGTCATCATCATCACGTCATCTGCTGTTGAGCTGCAACAACACGTTGTTTTTTCTATGCACGTCAGTGAAGGTTTCAGTGTTCAAACTAAAATGCTGCCAAAGGACCGAAAAACCACTCTGGCCCGGGGTTTAATAAAGATCTATCCAAGGAACAAAAACTTTTAAAAATGTACTCAATGTGCGGGACAGGAAAGTAGTTGAACACACAGATGTCGAGCAGCTAGATGCAGCCATCCACGCGCACGCACACACACACGCACACTCAGCCAAACATCTGTCCCCGAGTACTGAAGTGGCGAAGGATGCTTGTTGACAAGGTGATTGATGCCGCTGCTGTCATCTTCTGACTCTCTCTCACTCTCTTCTCCTCCCTCTCTGTCTCTCTCCCTCTGTCGCAGCTTCCTAAACAGAACCATCAGCAATAATGAACACTGGTCCAGATGCCCAGTACATTTTTCACAACGGCCCAGCACACACAAGCAGACACACATGGATACGCAAACGCGAGGAACACACGAGGTAATGGAAACATCACATGGAAGACGACCAAAATCACTCGTGAATAGTTGGTGTAGCTGTTTGGTGACAAAAAGCAGATGTTCAAAAAAGTGCAAATGGAATATTTTTTGAGGCTCAGATAATATCATCATCTATTCAACTGCAATCACTACAGTCAAACCAAATTACAGTCTTCATTTCCGACCTAAAATACTTAATTTCTCCATCTGCACTATTAATATTCACCATCGCATTTAAGATAGTTCTCTTTTCGCACTCACTCCTCATCCACCATATTGCCAGCTGTAACAAACACTATTTATAATTCGTCACCCAAGGAAGAGCCACATGAAGCTATTCAGCCAATCAGCATCGCTCTACTGGTATGTTCATTTACTGTGGCGCAGATCTGCTAGTTGATGAGGCTGCGTGAAGTTAGGAAACAAACATAAGCAAACATTAAATGCTGCTTTCCTTATGAAGAGATGGTCGAAGCCTTCGATATCAAACTTGATCTAAAATAGGCCTGTCCTTCTGGGGCTGGTGGATTATCAGAAATGTAGAAAATCTTCAACATACTGTAGGATATTGTGTCACTACATATCTAAAATGTATAGGGGGGTTTTAAACAAGGTGACATTTATCAGCTCAGTTTAGTATCCAACTTTCGATGAGCACGACTCCTAAAATGCTTCTGATTCTCCAAAGTTAAGAAAAGAAATGAGATAAAATTGAATAGGAGCTGCTGTTAATGTTCCTCTAAGTAGCAAAAAATATTAAAAACGTACTTTCTTTGAAATAATTTTAAAAAGGCTTTTTTAAAAACCATGTTATTACCTTTCACCTTGCTGATGTGTTTGAACTTCAATTTTCATAATCAAGATAAACAAAGATAAATCCCCTAAATACTTTTGAAATAATAAAATATGTATATATATATTTATATTTATCCAAATTGGGTGTGACTCAAAGAACTTGAACTGTCAAGTCTCGACTACAAAGGCATGTACCCGGCAGACTGAATGCTAATTAGCAGCATTCATCGTTTTTAATAGGTCTGACAATCATCGTGTTTTTCAAAGCAGCACGAGGCTTTGAAAAAAACATGACGTGGAAATTCCAGACAAGATAAATGGTCAGTGCCTGAATAGACGCATAAATCTTACAGTACCCATGTGCACGACACGATTACCACGGGAGGTCTGAAGATGAGCGCTTACTAACACAGGACCACGACAGTCTGAACATATGACCAGTGTTCTCTGGATGCTCCTGCCATGGCTTCACACAACTACGTGTGTGGGTAATTGTTACTGTATGAGTGTAAACCATCTTGTGATCATCACATATACATTACAAGAGCCATATAACCAGTCGTGGGGATTTACAAAAGACACGCAACCACTCGAAAATGGGTTTCACCTTTTTTTCCCCGCACTCATGGTGAGGTTGTTAAACGTGTTACTGTGGTAACCACAGGGCCACAGAAAATCATTTTTAGCATTTGGTGGAGTGACTGACATTACCAGCGTGCGCCGGCTCATCCAAATTGCCGACCCCGCTCTGGTAATACCGGTGCCCTCTGGAAATGGCTTAAAACCTGGAAAATTATTTAATAAGGCAAAGAGAGCGGATGTTCACAACATGACACGGCCACAGACAAACAGACTGATGAAACACGGAAGGGAAGGAAGGGAGGAAGGAAGGAGTGAGAGTAAAAAAGAAAGTGAAAGTAGCCATGTGGGAAAAAAGCTTTGATTATAATTGGAAGGATAATTAGAGAATAATGATAATGATAACAATAATGATACCATTTTGTTTGAGGCCAAGGCAATCATCGACTGGCTGCGTTAACGGAGGAGAAGCTAACTTTTTCTCTTTTTGCATTTCAGTGGTTTAATTCAGATATTTCCTATCAAGAGAGCAAATTCATAATTATTTTTTTTTTGCGATTTAGCTATCTGTAACACATATATAGATAATTGCCAGGAGAGTCAGAGCTTGTCGCCACAGGAGGTGCTAATCACGAAGACGTCGCTGATTGCTGCAGGTCCTACTCAGCTAGTCACAGGACACTTTCCACTAGTCATTTATTTGACAAATCTGAGGGGGAAAAAAGACTTCTAAGCAAAATGTTCCCCGTAATTGTGATCTTAACACCACAGGGGGGGTGGGCTACGGCGCACGGCACTTTAAAATTCCACGGAGGAACGTAATCAGACTGTGTGTTCCGTCGGGATTCACAACATTCACAGGCTCATTTTCCAGCTGATGCGTCCAGAGGGAGGGCGGGCCGCAAGACGAGAGGAGGTGAGGTGGTCAAGAGAGGAGAAAAGAGGAGGCTTTTTTTTTTTTTTTTTTTTTTTCACCAAATGCCACGGGAATATTGTGCATCTCTCTTATCTGCGGCGGTCACAGGAACCTCGTCGTGGAACGAGGGGACTCGCGGGTCGGCCAGCTGACCGACCGTCTGAATGGATGAATGGCTGGCTGACTAGCATAGCGACTTTCCATCTCGCCTTCCCTCTCCCTCCCTGTCCCTCACTCTGTGTGTGTCTGTCTGGTTGTCAGGCCCATTAGCTCATTAGGCAGTGTGTGTGATTGGAATAAGAACTAAGCTAGCACAAATCTCCAGACTGTGACACACACACACACACACACACACACACACACACACACACACACCAATCTATTCTTTGTCTCTCTTTGTCTCCGCTTGCCCTTTCTCAGTCTTTCCGCTGCCTGTTCTTATTTCTGTTCCCTCTTGTTGTCTGCCTTTTGCTCTCCTCCCCTATCAATTGTTTCTCTCCGTCTCTTCCTCCGTCTCTTCCTGTGTGGCTCTTTCTCTCTCTATCTCTCTCTCTCTACGTCTTGCTGTGTCTCACTACTACGCCACCATTTGAATACCACCATTATGGCTAATAAAACCTCTATAATATAGATCATAAAAGTGGACAAAGGCTATACTGCGATATTAAACATAGCGTGAGGTGTACTATTTTATCCAGAGTGCCACATAGTAGCAGCAGAGGAGCAGGAATAGATTAGCTCCGTGATCACTACAGCGGCGGAGAGAAAACTTCCATGAAGTTACGATAATTTTCTCCCGGGAGCAAGAAAATGCTCACACAAATCACATTAGGATGTTGTTCCCACAAGTGGATGCAGCTGGCAAAATTTGGGGCCCCGGCTTAATGCTAAGTAGGCATAAGTATCCAACTATACATTATGAACATCAGGCATCAGGCTACAATACACTATGAATTTCTAAAAAGGCTGCAAATGACAGTGAACAGCTGCCAGTAAGCATCACACTGAGAGCTGCACAGAAATGCTGCTCCTTTCTTTTTTCTTTCATCCGTATAAGAAAGTTTCGTTTCATTCGAGCGCGACACTTTGAGAAGTTACTTCACTGATGGACAAATAGCCATAAATATTGTACCAAAAGCAAGCTCACAAGTGATGAGCGGGGCTGCCTGCAGCGGGCCCTTGTAACGCCAAACTGAAAACAACAAAGTTGATCTCTCTGTATGATCTGATATCAGCATGTTGGTGTTGTTCTTCAAACACCATCATTAATGTTTGCTCTAATGTTTTTCAATGTCATAGCTTAGCAACTAAAAAAGGCTGTGAAATGACATATATCACTTGTTTTTACACTATGTAACTTCAGAGAGAGGGTAGGATCACAGCGCTGCACAAGTTTTCAACACATAACTCTGTTGTGAAATGAGTTCTGTTTGTATTCAGCACTTATGTTACAACTGACAAGTTGTTATGAACCTGGGATTTGTATTCACCATAGTCGCGTTGCACTCGCAAACTGTGGATGGCGCCAAAGCGTACAAAATGACAATTTCTACATAAAGTTGCAGCATTTCTTTTATATTTACGATCATTTCGCAGACACTATGTCCAAAGCCACTTACAATAATTCATACAAACACTCATACAATGATGGCAGCGGCTCCCATGTAAGCAGCCATCCAGCACATCAGGAGCAGTTTGGGGTTCTATATCTTGCCCAAGGACACTTCAGCATGCAGACCAGGGGTATCCAACCACGACCTTCAGATAAGAAGACACCAGTTCTACTCCGAAGCCACAGCCGTCGACCATGAGTTGCAAATTTGTGACATCAAGGCGGCATGATTAGTCAGGTTCATTAACATTTCGATCTCAGATAGACCTGATCTCTTTACCCGGACCAACTGGGAGCAGCCAGAGTCCCGAAAGTATAATTTCCTGTAGCTTCACTCGGGGCAGCTAGCCTCGACGTTGTGATTCAAAGGTCACTGTTCTGAAAACACTGACCAAGCAGGAATGTTCTGTGAATAATGTTACCGTTGTGCTGCCCTTCAGAGAGGGTGAAAACATATTTTGCATAATCACTCACAAAAAGTGCCGAGGTCTTGTTTGGGGAACAAAGTTACAAGTTTATCAGTTTCCTCCTTGCCTATTGTTCACTGTGCTGACATGTAAGCGGTACATATACTGAATATGACCGCGGCGTATGTTGCATGTGTTATACAGGGTACAGTGGATACAGTCATACCTCTGTGAGCTGCCTCATCTCCCTCCTCCTCCTCCTTCTCTGACTTCGTGACTTTGATTACGTTTCACTTTTTCTCTCTTGCTCTTTTTTTTTTTTTTTTCTCCCTGCTCTCCATCTCTGTCAAATCTGTCTCTGTCTTCTGTTTACATCTCTCTTTCTCCTTCTGTCTCTGTCTTCACGTCTCTCCCCCTCGCTCTCTCCGGCTATTGGTTCCTGTTCTGTTGCTATGGTAACTGACCTACAGTTAGAATCCTGCTCTCTGATCTTTGTGTCCGTCATTAAAGTGTGCGTGTGTGTGTATGTGTTTGTTAATGTTAAATTAGGCATATACACAGTGATACATCATTCACGATTATATGCAATACATCTCCATATGAGGCTGACATCACGTCTAGGTTGGTGTAGTTAACTCAGACTAAACTAAAAACTATAAGTAGGTGGGGAAAAAAACATTTCAGTCAAACGCACAGTGTGTCATTTTCTGCCACAAGCGGTCTCTCAATGAAAACATCATAAAAAATGTGGGTTCATGGGAGTTGATGAAACTCTATCTTTGTGACTCGGGCAAAAATGTTCACAGATGAAGTAAACACTCGCCAGCTTTCTTCCTCCCTCTTGTACTGGCTCCCGGGGTCATAGCGACAGATGAGCTGATGAAACACAGTGATTTAAATTAGGATTTCTGAGGGTGTGAACACTGATTGAAACATTTGGGATAACGTAAGAACACAACTCAACAAAACATATAGCAAAGGATTTGTTTTAGTTCTGGTCTGCAAACGGACACATTGGGCTCCTTAGCTGCTAAGTATAACCTTTGTTTACCAGCTTGTTGCTAACTTTGTCTTTGGGTTAGTGATGAGGAGTAAGTGTACAATTGTTTGTTGTTTTTTTTTTTGCTATAACTGCTGCATGCTGTGGATGGAAATGAGTTTCATGAGAGCAGCGGGACCTATAAAACGGTGAAGTTGTTGTAAAGTTTGGCTCTGAAACCACAACAATGAACTAAATAAAGCACACTGTGAAGCGGAGGGTAAGTCATAGTCCACTCTGACATTCTAACCCACATACTCATTTGACCCGTCGTTAATATAAAGATATTGATCAGTGCAGCTTAAATGACTAATACTCTGCTTACAAGTACACAGGTTTGTGCCTCCTCCTGTCGAACAGTGCACAGAGGCTTTGAATCTCACTCTTTGCACAGATTACATTCTTTTGATGATATTCCTTTTTGTTCTGCAAGAAATTGTTGCCAGTGGCTCCTGGGTGCCTCTAAATCCCCGGTCTTTAATTTATGACACACAGAATTGGCTACATTTTTAACACATTTATTACTTATTCATTACAACACAAGCATGGCACACCATCAGCACAAGCCTTTGCCTGAACCTCAGCGACTGGAAACCTGGGACTAGCTGTAGGAACCTAGCAGAAAGATGACTCTCACTCTGCAAACCACTGACACAAGCTTGAAATTTGCATTTTGTGAAACAAGACTCTGTTGATGAGAAGTAAATGTGGAGGTACGGGACTGTCTGAGAAAAACACCGCCGTGGACTCAAAAAGATGGCCAACAAAAGAATGCTAACACATGGCTAATTAGTACAAAAAAAAGTCTACTAAGAAACAGGAGGGCTGTCTGTCAGGCAGTTATTCTGTAAGTAGTAGTCCTCTCTGGAACGCTCTTGGTGCAAAGCCTAAGAATAAATCATTTCCCTGGGAAATGGGAGGAAGAGTGATAGCCAGAGCCAAGCACCCTGAGATTTGCGATGCTACTGGCTGGCCTGCACTACCATCTAGGCAGAGTGCCTGATCAACCCCGGAGCTTAGTAGGACACAGCCATGGATAGCTGCGAAAGGGAGAACTAGCAACAAACCTCCCCAACAACCAAGTGTACAACTTGAAAACAGATTTGCATTGCTGCTGCAGGACCCCAAACTCATAAAATACCAAACAGCCTTGCTGCACACCCATCTGTGAAAAAATGCACGTTGTTTACGTCACTGTGTGTCAGTACTTCTTCTTCGTCGAGAAGACGTTCTGAATCGCAGCTTTACTCACCTAATGAGCACACTCTGCTTCGTGACTCTATCACTGTTTATCCATGGCCTGATACCACCAATCAGAGGAGGATTCAGAGAGAGAGATTCAGCTGATCGCAGGTTCTGGACACCCTCCACTCAGTGCAATTTGAACTTTTTCTTCGACCACAGACATCTTATTAAGGAAGATGGACTTTGTAATGACAAGTCAGGCGTGAAACTGTTCACCTCAAGCTTGTTTTAAGTCCTGCATCACCCATCCATGCCTCTCCCGACAAAGAAAAGGAATTCATTCATATATATGATATATTTGATATCCACTCCCCGTCAACCACAGCAGGTCTTCACCTCCGTTACAGAACCTTTAAATTGGCACTAGATTTACCCTTGCTTAATGTCAAGTATTTGGCATTTTTAATTAATGATTTATCAAGCACCACCTTGATTTTATGTAAAATATGTTGCCCTTCAGTTTAAACATCCTGGGAGAGCTGTATTTTTAAGCATCAGGCCACATAAATACTATAAAAACTTCCAATAAAATTGCTGGACTGGTCGATCATCTGCATTTACACCGACTGTGCAATTACTGCTGTTGATTCAAAGAATTCACGTTGACAACCCCCCACTAAAAAACTGTGTAGTGTTCTGTATAACCAAGGACTGACTCAGCATGTGACAGAGCCCACACACAACAGGGGGCTCACTCTGAACTTCATCAATTCTTAAGGATCTTTACATGTCTGAGGCTGAAGTGATGTCTCTTTTTCTGACATTTCCCGTATTTTCTTTGAGATGACTATTTCAGCACACAATCAGGGGTGATCACAGATTGGTATGTCACTGAAAATAACAGGGAATTACTCATTTAAGGTTTCTCTTCCACACCTGCCCCCTCGCGGGAGTCAATGATCCTGTCAATAATTTGATGATAAATTGATGCCATTAAGGTAGAGGCAACCTCTGGTAGGAAAAGAGCACCGTGAAGAAATATCATGTTTGTAAAAGAATGGGGAAAAGAAATCTAAAACGTGTAAGTTAAATAAAAAAAATCTCAAGGTTTTTCATGTGACCTATAAAGAGAGAATTCCCATTTCTAATTTAGGACAGAACTGTCAAACATGTCACTAAAACGTGATCACTTTGCGCAGCGCAATTTTAACGTGGTCTGTCGGTTCTTACATTCATATAAAGGCCCAGCCGATGTCAGTTGTAAATGCCAAGTTTACATATTCCCATTGCACAAAAAAGCCTGCTCTTGACCAGTGGAAAAGGGGTATAGATTAACTGGAAGACTTGGTGAGACTTTACAACATATACAGCTCCCATTAACTCAGATTTGGAAAACATCAACATTTCTTACCATAATTTAGCAGACAACACATATACAACATCACCAGGGTAATATGATGCCATAGAAGCACTGAGTAGGAGCATTTAACAAATCAGTGATTGGATGTACTAAATTCTTCTTTAATTCAGCAAAGATAAATGCCAAGGTACTTTACCAAACACAAACGTTAAAGACATCAAATCAAACCAGAATTCTTAGAGTAGTCAGAGATTTATGACTCACACCTGAATTAATACAATCAACCTAATCACACTTTAAGAAGTAGAGGACTTATTCCTCGGCAGGATTTAGAAAAATTGTACCATGTAATTATCTTTAAAAAAGGCTTGACTGCTGTAATGCTGTCTTTACAGGTCGCTTTAAAAAGTCGATCAGCCGCTCAAGTCCTGGATCACACCAGTTCAGTTCTCAGATCTTTGCACTGGCTTCCCATTAATAAAATAAATAAATAAATACATAAAATGTTGCTGTTGTTTATAAAGCACTGAGTGGTTTAAGGCCAGGATGCATTTGTGATTGTCAGGGACACGTCCGCTCACCGCCCCCAGTGTGAGGACTAAACACAAAGCTGGAAAACTGAGTAAATGTTAATGCACAACTTCTTGGTACAAATTCTCAGAATATTGCTGCCCGTTCCAACTCTCACTTCATTCCAATCAGGGCTGGAGACTTACTACTGCCTATTATCAAATTCAATTCCAGGAGTATTTATTCATTTCTTGTACCACCATATTGTTTTACTCTCTGTTTAATTCTGTTTTGGCTACTTTTTAATTTCCAAATGCTATTAACTGTTATTTCACTTGTGCCTTTTATTATTTTTTTGAGTACTTTGAATGGCCTTGTTGATAAAAGGTTCTCTGCGAATAAACTTGCCACGCATAAACACAGATTACAGTATCACCTTGCTTGAATGGACATGAGACATCTTTAAAAGGAATTCAAATGTCTGATATGATTTTTTTCCGGTATCTTGAGTGCCTTCTTCTGCAGACGCCTCCTATACATATGCACGCAGGCATTTCTTCACAGAGCACCGGGTTGGCAGCGATGCAACACCCCTGGAGGAATTTGGAATTCAGTGCCTTGTTCAAGGGCACTTGTTTTGTGAGCAGACACCTTTCATTGCAGAATGCATCGTCCTTTTGCAAACTTTTTCTTCAGAAGGGATAGAGCAGAGGGCTGGCAGTTAGTGCAGTGTCACCACACTAGTTTGTGATTCAGTGCCTTGTTCAAGGGCACTTTAATAGGCAGCCGCCAACTGGTCGTATCACACAGACACCAGTCCTTAGTCAACCAATGTATCTTGAGGGTTGCTCTTTGTGGCTATGAAGTGTGTAATCCTGTATTAAGCACAAGGCCAGAGTAGCGAAGTTATTCAGTTCTCAGAGGAACCAATATCTTGAGAAAACTGAGCAGTGATAGTGTTAAAATACTGAGGGATTAAAAGGGATGCAAGTGATTTTCGGAATTTCACAGCAGTTACATTGGGTGAAGTAGAGGTGAAGTTCCACCATTTTCGCAAAAAAATATACATTTTTAATCTTTTTAAGTGATTTATTCTTTGCTGGCAACAAACATATTACTTGTAAACCCTTATTATTGTGAATAAGCACAATCCATTGTCGGATGAAGGTCACATGATATGATGAAAAGCTCCAGAACACTTACTTAATGTGTGTTATTGTGGTGCGAATGTTTTTTCCTATCCTGTGATGCAAATCGCAGAACACACTGTGCAAAAAACCCCAATAAACCAGAGATATTACAGCCTGAAAATTCCACGATATGATCCAAACATGATAATATCCATAGTGATACCCTACAAGTATGAGAATCACAGATTTCATCAGTCAATATCCGACTCCCAGTATTCAACCACTTTCATACTGCTAAAATCTGGACTTCATGTCTTCCCAGACACTGTAGAAATGAGATCTTATTTAAACCACATGACAAAAAAAAAGAGATGTACCTGGATTCTGACCATTTCCACACACTTCTGGTGTTCAATGATCATCTATCATCCATGCTGAAATTGCTCCTATTCAGTTTAGACAAAGTAAATAACATGTTTTTAAATAAAGAACTATAAATTGTAAGGTCACTAAAGGTAGTCTCATCACTAATGCGCCCTTCGTGTCACATCCTTTAAATAGAAACTGTTTCATCAGGAGCTTGGCCCTTCACGTGCAGGAGTTGGGGCACTGGACTCGATCCCGTACATTCAATCCCCATCGCTGGTTCAGTCTTCACTGACTCAGAAGTTAATTGGTTAACAAGGCAGTGAGGGCTGTGGAGGCGGGGTTAATGTCTGATATGCTAATTATCACCATGGAAACACAGTCACAGCAGGAAGCAAGAAGGCAGTGACTAATGGCCCACTCATCTGATATTCCATTCAATTTCTCTGTCTCCCTCTGTCTCTCCGTTCCTTCCAGCCTCTCTCTCTTTTTCATCTGAAATCCCACTCGGCTCTCTGTCGTTCCATTCCTCCTGCTGTCACTCATTTTTGCCCTCTGTCGCTCCTCGTCCACTCTTTGCCTCTTTCTGTCCTTTTTTTTCTGCTACCCTATCCTTTTTTTTTGTTATGCGAGAATCATACTTTCGAAATCAGTGACAACAACAGCAAAAGTCGAAGTAATACCGAGGCAAGATCGGCGCTAAGCAAGCCCGGACAACGCATAACAATGACACATGCAACAATAAATAATGCATAAATGCAATCGCTTAACAACCACTAATCACTCACTCGCTCGCTCTCCCTCCATTACCTAACTCTATGACTCATGTGTTCAGACACATTTTCATGTCTCTGTCAACATGAAGTGACAAGAGAATCACAGAGGCACCTTTAAAGTATTAATTAAAAAAAAACAAAAAAAAAAAACACATGGAGTTTTCTTCCCATGACGTCCCTGCATCTACCCACATCTGCTTGCGTATCCCTCCAACTTTCCCTCACTGTCTCTGTGACTCATAGCTTTTTTTGACAACTCTGTCAACACGGGGAGATAAGAAACCACTGGTTAATTACTAGGCTGTGCGATGCAGAGACAGGAGACACGCCCCATTCCCTATCCACCAGATTTTGAAATAAAAAACGACGAGACAGACCGTGTTTGATGTCGATGGCACACAATGCTCGGGGAAAGTCCTAATGAGCGGTGTAGATAACTTGGTTATTAACCACGGATCCATCGCGACGGATGAGGCTAATTGGGAAAATCACACCAGCAGGGAACAAACAGTCCTTGTCTGTTCCCTACCATGTGTTTTACGATGGACTGTGAGCTAATTTGTGCTTTCGTCGGCCTGTTGCAACATGTAGACTCTTGGCTCTCAAGCTTGTCAACCAGCTGAGGTGCTATCATCAATTAACCATTAATCAGCTGCTTATTAGAATGCATATTAGCCGCATAATGGATCTTTAATAGTCATTATAAAGCACTTGTAAATGCCTTATTCTGAATGACCATATTCTACAACTACTTTACATTAACTAAGAGCTTTCCCTCACCGACGTCCCCTCTGAAGCTGCCTTAATTACAATTGGCTGGAGAGTTAGAAGACATAACAGCCACTCACAGCTGGTGCTGCATGTTCCACAAATTAACAGTGATCTGGGAACAAATGCTTATATATTATTTGCACCATACATTTGTAATAAACTACTGTGTATATACCCTGCCTGGATCCAGCTGTGACCGTTTAAAAACATGTTTTAACTGTCTTATTATTGTTATTATATGTTTTTTTAGTATTGTATATATTGGCTTACTAACATGGAGTTACTTTAATCATCATGATTGATAATGCACACCCTTAATACTATATTTGTTTGTTTGTTTGTTGTTGTTATTGTTTATTCTTACACTAATGTTACCAGGTTTTTTTTTCTTTTGAAATGAGATCTCAATCTCAATGAGACTTTCCTGATTAAACGAAGAATTAAATCTAATTGAAAATTAAAGATCTTGTCATGCTATGCTCAGCATGAGAGCTATAATACTGCAAGAATGCTCAATGGAACGCGTACAAAATGTGGTCTGTTGTGTTCTTTGTGTAGGAAAACACAAATTATGTTTAATATATCAACTGTTGAGGGATACTCAAGTCCAGATAACAACATGTATGGGTGTCAGAGTTCAGAATGCTGTTTTTGAGCTTGTGAAGGAATTGTTTTGGAGCCAAACTGAGGCACTAAGTTGCTCTTTAACAACTGAAATCACGAACAGGGCCACATTTTCCACAAGCCCATTACCAGTGACTTGCGCGCACGCCGGCGTTAGTTCAGGCAAAGCGAGACTGAGATTAGACACTAATGCTTCACAAACAGCGGTTTAATCACCAGCTTTGTGGTTGCCACCTCACTGGTAACATCCAATCACATTCATTCAAGTATGCGGCATGATGCTGCTCTTTACGAGCTCCCCCAAAGAGCTTGTCCTTTTCTAAATTCTATCACGACACGCTACAGACTCCTTTATCTGCCTCTGACTGAACTTCTCAGACATTACGCAGAACTTAAGAAGCTCTGTTGATTCTCCTGTTTTGTTCTGTCTTTCTGGCTGCGGACAGATGGTCTCCTTCAGCTCTGTTATGGAGCAGATGTCGAGAGCGGCGGCAGTCACAGAGACAATGTGACCTACCTTTTGATCCACAGATGCCCCTCACTGCACATGCCACTGTACAGACCTGTCGGAAGTCTTGTGGATTGTACGAAGCCTCTGTTAAATT
The DNA here is from genome assembly GCF_904848185.1 of Acanthopagrus latus. Classification (NCBI taxonomy): domain Eukaryota; kingdom Metazoa; phylum Chordata; class Actinopteri; order Spariformes; family Sparidae; genus Acanthopagrus; species Acanthopagrus latus. The sequence continues at coordinate 25,306,244 of NC_051042.1, forward strand.
AACCCCTAACCAAGTTGTGAAGGAAGAAATCCAAATACAAAGTGTGTTGGAGGCGTAGTATGACGCAAGGAAGTTTCCTACTGACAGTGGAAAGGGGATCTCCAACAACCCCGGGAAAGTTTCTTAAAGAACACTTGTGAATGAACCCCATTTTCTAGGGCACTGCAACTATGGCCATGAGAATACAGAATACAGGACAAAGAGGTTCAAGCTATGAGGGAATGCTGGCGCATCCTTTACTGCTGTAAAAAGCAGCGTCGTCCAGGGAACTCCATGCGGCTTCTGAGTCAGCCTCGCAGTCACAGCAGGTTAGATGAACAGTTTATTTTTCTGCCTGGCAAGTAACAAACCACGTAAAGTTTAGATAACATCAGTATTTGTGATATTTAAAGAGCCACATGCGTATTGTAATCCAGGGCCGAGAATATCTCCAAACGATGCACATCCATGAGATAATCTTCTTTATCAGATTCAGAAAGCAAAACTCTTCAGTTTCATTCACTGTGAAGGCCAAACTGATCGGCACAGTCAGACCTTCATGGCTACAGGTCCTCTGTGGCCCGACCCTGAGGCCCCCCTTCACCCAACATGCGACACAATAAGATCATTACAAAGCATTCTGAATGGAAACATCGCAATTTGGTGTGGTTCGTGCCTGGCCAAAGCATGGAAGGAGAACGTCATTGGTACCAATGTACAGAGCATCAGTGACAACGGTGAAATGAGATGTCTGCACAGAGCCCAAAGGATACTAAAAGGTGACACCCAGCCCAGCCACAGTCTGTTCACCCTGCTGCCGTCTGGAAAAACATACAGAGTATCCGCTGCCGTACCACCAGACTATGGAGCAGCTTCTTTCCTCAAGCTGTTCGACTCCTTAACTCATCCTCCACAGTCCACCATTGTAAATAGCATTCTTGTGCACCATAAAGGGACTATAACTTATATTTGGTTTACAACCATGTGTTGTAGAATGAGAAATAAAAGCTTTAACAACCCAAAATGATCATTATGACTCCAGAGGGAGCAGTTGCAGCTGGAATTCAACAGGGCATTGTTGGCATAGTTCTGGGATGGTGAGGCCATGTTTGGGATTTCTTTTCAGACAGACTCAGAACAATCTACTTAACAAAATGTTGTTCTGTTTTAAAAAGTCTGTCAGACAAAGACCTTGTGCAGAGGACTAAGGTCTTTGGCATACCGAGGCAAAAAGTCAGCCTGATTGGTCGAATTAGCCATGACAAAGTTTTATTCCAGTTCCATCAGGCTTATTACAATTTTGGTAAACAACGTGCACTGACAGCGAAGGAGAGGCAAAAAAAAAAAAAAAAACTCAGGACGAGGAATTCATCCAGATCGTGTCCGCATCAGAAAATCCGCAGCAGGCCTTGACATTTTGGTGGATGACGTGGTCATCATCATGCTGCATGCAATATTGACTGTGGTTCTCCATCACTCAGTCTGTGTTTGGGCATCGGCGCAGAGCTTCGGTGCAGGGAACCATCAGCGTTTTCATCGCTCCACCATCTGTCAATGCAAGGAAGACAGAAATCTCTCGCTCCACGCCTGCTGGAACAATGGTGCCCTCTCTCTGCATTTGTTGTGACGCAGTTCTATCACGCCATGAAGCGATCAACGGATTTTTAGATACAATTTTTTTGTTTGTTTTTATTTAAGAGGTTACGTCAATGTACACAAAAACTCTAGTATGATGCCCTTTTAACACTCACACACACACACACAGACACACACACACACATTAAAGTGTTGGCCAAAGAGCAGTACTCCTCAAGCCCAAAGGAGAAAGAGATTACTGTCTCTTTCCTCTTCTTTCTCTGTTGTTCACTGGTTATCCATCTCTACTTTCCATCTATCTTTAACTCTCCTTCATACTCTCTCTCTGTCTCTCTCTCTCACCCTCTCTCTCTCTGCCCTTGGCAATATCGTGATAATAAAAGCTAAAGAATACCTTTGAGTTTCGACTCCCTCCATTTCTCTCTGCCCCCTTTGGCCTGCCATTATATCACACACCCACACCCATACACACACACACACACACACAAACACACACGCTGATACGTACAGAATACAAACACACACACACACACACACACACACACGTATATCAAGTTGTGACTGAATTACATTTTGACTGATAGAGCTCTTGAGGGCACAGCAATGATAACTCACCTGTGTGTGTGCCGGGATGGGTGGAAGTGTACCTTTAGTTAGGTAGGTACAAGGTTGCAGGATTTACTTGTGTGTGTGTGTGCCAGCATGCGTGTGTGTGTTTGTGTGTGTGCGTGCGTGCATGTGTGTGTGTCCATTGCTCAGGGCTACAATAATAAAGGGGATTGCTAACCTGAAAGAGTTGGCCTTTACTGCACTGCTAAGGCTGCCAAGCTCTGCTAGCACAGCCAATACAGACCAAAATCTGACAGCGCGGAGATAACGTTTCCTTTGTTTTGCTCTATATTTCTTCTTCTTTCCCTCACCCACAGACTCACACACACACAGACTCTCACACACATGCGCACACAGAAGCCTGTCAGAGAGTAGGTATGGATTCATCTTTATATGGGAGACTCTCGGGTTATCATAATCAAACTTTTACAAGCTGACCTTCAGTCGTCTATCTGCGCATCATTACAAAGAATGATGAGCAAATCTGTTGCCTTGTGTTACCAGCCACACTGAGACACCCCAGAGTCTACTCATTAAATACACAATAAAGTGGCTGGTGTTGGTTTAATTCAGTTGACTACTACTATGTGTTGGGTGTGCAGATTTACAGACAATATTCAATATTAATATTAGAATATTCTTTCTTTGAATTACAGAGCACCAGATTTTTACAACCCTGTTGTCAGTCTCAAAGAAAGTAAGCAACTTCGGATTTTTTTCCCCCTCTGTGCTGTCAAAACAAATCCTCACTACGAAACACTGTGTAGACCTTAAGGCATATTGGTTTGCTTACATGCACAGTTGGACCATGTTACTACATCAACATTCTGCTCGTGAAAGTATGATCCAATCTGATATATTTCCAGTCTGTACAGATTTTCTCAAAAGAAAAAGTAAATTTAAAAAAAAAAAATAGGAAAGAAAAAAAACTGCAGATCTATTTAAACAGATTTTCCCATATTTTCCACCCAAACTTGTTGTGTTTTCTGCTTAAAGACAACAGTGATCCAGCCGTCTTCAGTAAACACCGTCTGCTGGTGGTTAACACAGCTGAGGATATGTTCCAGTTAGTGTTTGAACCAAATCTAAACCAGGGGCTTTAAACTGAAATCTACCTTTTTTAATTCTTCTTTTAAAAGACAGAGATATTTTACAACAGGTTGACTTCATCTTTGTGGATTTTTGCAGGCTAGTAGTCTGTGTGTAATCATCCAAATTGGCCCACTCCACGGAAAAATTATACACACCAACACTAAATATCCCAGAGTAAAAAAAAAAGCACTATCAGGGATTCAACATAAACAAGAAAAAAATCAGAACTTAGTTTTGTGAAATCAGTCCTGAGAAAACTGTCTCTGCCCAAACAAATCAATAAAGGATCTCAGAAAAAAAAAAAGGGAGCATCTGTGATGCTGGTGGAGTTACCTCCACCCGCAGCCTGTGTGTGCAGCTGCAGGCTCCAGGTAATCTCGCTGTGTCGTCTTTGAAGTGTTGTTTGTTTTTCTTCTCACACGCGAGCAGACGGGAATGGAAAGGAAAAAAATACTGGGAGAATCGCTGATCCTACTATTGATTTCCAAATTGCAAGCTCATTGCGATTACATTTGGATTTAGAATCAAATTCATGACATCCTTATTGACTAGCTGGTCAGTTTAACACCTAGTCTTTGGTTTAATAAACTATTTTTTTTCTTTGTTTCAAATTTTCAGCCACCAGTGTCTCCCTATGTCCCTCCCCTTATCACTGACATACAACCATCTGCCTGCTTCTACAGATGAGAAAACTGTTGAGGACATCTTAAATCCTTTTGTTTTTGTGGCAAAATATGGCCGAGCTTTAGGATAATGGATGGAGAAGATCGGCCTTCGAAGTGTCAAAACCCATAACAGGCCATGACTTTACGTCAAAGATTTATGGGAAAGAACTCAGACTACCTTCCACTTTAATCCCGGGTGAAGGGACCTCGTCCGTGAAGAAACGCCTTAAAGTGAGCAGACGGGCCCACGCCCCCTTCTGAGTGGCCGTCGGCTGTCTGCACACCAGACCATTTACAGGCACCAAAGTTTAGAGGTGAGAGCCAAAGCTCTTATCATGCTGCTGCTCGACAGAAATGAACCACACGCTGCACCCTGACAGCAGGAGACTAGCGGCTGAGTCCACCTCTACTCAGGACTGAATGGCCACAAAGAAGAGGTGACCTTGCCCGCCTTTTATAAAATACCCACGGCATGTGAGTGCATTCAATCATCAGAATCTACACACAGTATTTCTGAGGACAACCTGTAGTCTGTGCTGTGAGTTCAAGCACTGCTTACGGAAACACAAAGTGGACGCAAAAATGGAAACACAGTTGAAGTACCAGATTGCAAATTTGGAATCCAAACAGTATTTTAGGATCTTCCTAAAAACTCAAACACACCTGCTGATTATGATGCAGTGAAAAACTAAATACTGTAAAGTTAAGTTAGGTCCCAGCCTCCAACACAAAGGCACTACACACTCCACCCAACATACACACACGCGCACACATGCACGCACGTACTTGTGTGAGTTAATATGAGTGTCATTATGTCACAGTAAATCATTCTGTCACTAAGCCTCATATCTCCGTTCCTTCAGATATACTGAGAGAGAGATTTAATTACCACACATAGATACAGCCACAGGTAGAAACATGGAGCTAGATTTAATTATCTTTCCCTCTCTCTCTTTCTTGCACACACACACACACACACACACGCACACACAAACATTCATGCAAACACACAGGCGAATGCACAGGCGAACACAGCAAGGGAGTGGTAGACCTTAATTGCAGCAACATGATGCTGAACGGAAAAACAAAACAGCGACCGAAAACCTTAGGAGGTAAATAGCTGATCCAGGTAAACAGAAACACACCCGAACACACGGGCACGAATACACACGCGGTGTGTTTCGTACTGTATGACAAACAAATGTCTTCAAGTTGCAACTGAACTCTTAATCCCGGTGTCAACTTGGGGCCCAAAAACGTAATGATTCTTTGGAAAAAAAAAAAAAAAGCATAATTTTCCGAAGCGAACGCGAGCAGTACAAGCATCATTCTGTGTGTCTGGCCGTAAGGAGAACTCTGCAACATGTATACACACAAACAAACACAAGCACACGACGCGGTGTATACACAGATCCACACTGACACACGCCCACACTTTTGCCCTTTTGCCATTTCCCTTTAACATTATAACAGCCAGTCTGAAAGCATCCTCTAAACTGCACATACGCACACGGGGGCACGCCGGCCACAGGAGTCCTTCAGATTTCACCGTTTGTCTTGTTATTCAACGGATAATTTTAAACCAGCGGGAAACAAACACACATGCACACGGCACAGAGGCTGTTGAGAAATCCCAAAGGGAGCTCGCTTGACTGATTGGTAAAATGATTAGCTGACATTGATCTGTGAGTTAATAAAGCGGTTTAGTCTGTGACGATTATCAGCAACTGTGACCTTTTGCTCCGGTTCAATACAGAGTTTAACATGTGACCTTAAAAACAAGACAACAGACGCATTGATTCCGAGAATTCCGACGTGATGCCGTCTGATGTGAGGAAACAAGGAACAAACGAGACTAATAATTGTAGCTTTTGCTGCCGCACAGATGCGGCAAGAAACACGTTAGAGACCACAGTGTCATTCATTATTTACAACTCTGTCAGGAGGATGACGACTGCAGGCGCTGTGATGTCGGCAGAGTCGGGTTTAAATGCCGGCTGGTGGAAAAAAAAAAAAAGAAGGAGATACAACTTCTGGGACGGTTGCACAAACAAACAAATGGACGGATGAATATTTTACTCAGCCAAGATCACTGATCCGGAGTCCATAATGACCTCATCGTGCACTAAAATGCACTCGACACAAGCGACACAAAACAGTGCCGCGCACAGAGAAATCACATGGTCAGACGTGTCATCATTCACATCAAGACTCTCTCATGTGGGAAGTGACTTCATGGCTCGGCTGGCTGAGCGACAATGGACGTCTTTGACAGCCACGTTAAATGTTGTCAAAGTGAGTGAATGTGCTCAATCTTCCGAGGGGATAATAGCAGCATCCATGGGGAATGAAAGGGAAATTGGCTTGATAAGCCTTGAAACGACTGAAACCGAACCCTACAGCAAGTCCCGGAGACTGAATCTCAGTCCAACTAGACACAACAGGAGATTCGGCAGCGCCAAAGACACGAGTTTAACCACCATCAAACAAACTGAATAAAGGAGCTCCTTTTAAAAAGAGCCGTGCCGTATCCATGGCCCCCAAATGAAATCCAGACACTTGCAGAATTTATGCTGAGGCTCATCAAAGGTGCTCTGGTGGCACTACACCCAGTAAAAGCACTTTATGCCGCTGTTTTCTTTTCTTTCAGGTGCTAACAGGAGTTGTGTCCTGTGCGCATTCCTCCCGACAACCTCCATCGTTGTCAAGTCGGCTGAATTTGATCAAAGTTTACCCAAATTGCCAGCAACAGGATCGTGATAAATATTGCACGTAGCACTTAGCATCTTGTTTCCCTTCTTATCCACTCCCTGAAAGATATACTTAAACGATAGGCGCTAACAAACAGAGTGGCAGACAGGCAGATTGCTGTTCTTTGCTCTCCTTTAGATTGGGCCCCGGAAACAGATAGTTGACAGGGGAGTGGCGGGAAAAGAAAAATAAGGCAAATGAGTGTGGTGGTGGGCAGGTAACAAACAGTACTTTTCTTTAGAAAACCATCTGCTAGAGGAGGGAGGGTATGTGAGGATCTGTGCTAACAAGGGAAAACGAGGGCAGGTGAGCTGAGCAGGGATGTGTGCTATCAGCATGGGCATCCTCCCCTCTCGTACGCCAGCAAAATCACCCTGAGTACTGAAATAGAGGGAACAACAAAGCCACAGAGGGACAAAGTCAGAGAGAGAGAGAGAGAAAAAAAAATCCTGTGTTCCAGTAATTAGTCTGCTGAAAGTGAGCCGGACTATAATTCGGTCAGTCAGATGGATGTCTGCCCTCCAGACATTAGGTTTAGCCATTATCTACACTCATCCCTCCACTGTCCATCCATCCATCTCTCCTTCTGTACCACATTCATCCTTGTACCCTGAACCACCATCCATCCATTCTCTCCCCCCTTTTTTCCTCCCCCGTGTCCTCTCGCCACTCCTCCACACATTAGACGTATCTCATCATTTATGCTCGGCTCTTCCATCCCTCTATCCGCTCCTGCCTCTCCCCGGCACTCTCCTCCCTTCTGTCTCCAGACATCACGTCTAACCATATTTTAAACTCATCCCTCCAGTCCTCTCCATCAACACATCCATCTCTTCATGTCTCCTCTCCTGCGTCGCCCTCCTATCCTGCAGATATTAGATCAAGCCCATTACCTGCGTTACATACAGTACACTCACAGGAATCAGTTTATTTGTCATGGACGGGACGTGTGCAGGAATCTGTCCGGGCGACACTGATGGAGAGACGCTCAGCTCGCAGCGTCACAGGAGACTGTCGCACGGCCTCCGGAATTTTCATTCAGTAGGTCCCTACAATAGACACATTACCTACACTACATATTTGTTATGCATATTTGAGAAGAAGAAGAAGAAGAGAGAACAAGACAAAGTCAGCAAAGAAGAAATCTGCAGCTTGCTGATGTTACACTTAATTCTAGCCGACGTGAAAAGAATGATTGCAACTTGGCCAATTAAAAGACATTCCTCAAGATGTCTTCATTTTTGTCTTGTGACTACTTTTGTTTCTTTGTCTTCCTCTGCTCCTTTATTGGTGGTTGGCAAACAACGATTTTTTTTTGTGTCCCAGTAATGATGATTCTACTGTTTTTTTAAAGTGACAAAGCCTGTAATGCTAACTTCTGATGAAACTGTGCTCCTGAGTCAGCAAATGTCAAAGTGTGCCAGTTCGAGCACCTTTAATGTTACGATTTTCTGCTTTTCTTTGTCTTTTGTGAATGAAATGAAGGATCTCAGACTGTCGGCTGGACAAAAGAAGCTATTTCATCCAAGATGGCGCCGTGCTAGTGGCAGCCTATCGTAGTACTTTGGAGTTTTTCACTTTTTTTAGTCATGGAAATATTCATTAGGTGCAGCTCTACTTTGTGTAGCCTAGATTATTCACTCCGTTGACGGAAAACGTGCCGAATTCGTCGTATCTTTTTTTTCTTTTAAGTCTCCAATGCGACGTTGAAAACGTTTGCTTCAAATTTGCTTGAAAAGTAGACGGGACATAGCTGCAATCTCAAACACACATCCGCCATCGATGTGTGTTCAATCAGCATTGCATATGGGTATGAAGATAGTGCCATCCCTCTACCTCCTGCCCATTCATCTCTCCATCCCTCTTTCTTATCTCGGTAACCTCTCCTCCCTCCAGACATTAGATGGAGCCCATTATCTACACTCATTCCTCCACTCCTGCACGCATAACCATGCCTATCTGCCTGTCTCCGTCTCTCTTCCTTCCAGACATTAGATCTGAGCCCATTATCTGCACTCATTCCTCTACCCATGTCCTTCCACCCCTTTCTCTCAATCCATCCATCCCCTCCGTGCTCTCTTTGCCTCACTTTACCTGTTGTCTCTCCCCGTCGTCTTCCCTCTTCCCTCCTCTCTCTCCCGGATATTATGTCTAGCCATTATCTACACTCATCTCACTGCTCCGGTCCATCCATCTATCCTCCTTCCCTTCCCTCTCCACCTCTACATCTCTCACCTCCAGATAGAGTCACCTATTATCTGCACCGCTCCCTCCATCCATCCTTTCTCTTGCGGCGCACTCTCACTCGGCAAAGACCAGACACACATTCACACGGCCCATCTGACGTCGATCTGGGCAGGCGGTCGGCGGAGCAGCGGGGATGTTAAACAATTTAAGAAGGCGCAACTTCAATGGCGCCCAAAACAAGACAGCGATTTAACCCACAGATAGAAATAATGATTGGAAAACCAATATTCAATACTCACGTCAATTTCACAGCTTCAGTCACTGGTTACCTTTCAGGTTAAGATATATGTGCTTTTATGTTCTTACTCTTAGCACTTATATACTTAAGGACTTTTGGTAAATAGCAGCTACTCTGCTCGCACAAGGCCTTGAACATTTTCAATTTGTTTTCATACTTACTTTATCAATGGTGATATGTTGTGGTTTCTTTCTTGTGACAGATGTATTTATTGTAAGTCGCTTTGGACAAAAGCGTCTGTTAAATGCCCCCCAAAAATGATGTAAATGTAAGATTAAGCCTTAAAACACATATGGAGAGTTCATGAAAATACAATATTTTGTTAAAGATCAAACAACTTTTTCTGTTGCATTACTAGCAGCTCCACCAAACAGTGAGTTTCATTCCAAACCCAATAAGTCAAAATTAAACCAAAAATCAATCACAAAGTAAAGCAAAATTCTGCCCAGGTAAAAAGCTGGACACAGATCAGTTAAGTTTTTGTTCTTTTCTCTCCGATTAACATCAGAGTACCCTAAGATTTATCTCGTGACCCTTTAGAGGGGTCTGACCCCTGGCCTGGGAACCGTTGGACTGAACTACAGGATGAAATTCTAATACGTTAAATACACAGGGCAGAGTATGTTTACATTGCTCTATTGGCACTTTTAGTTTGGTAAATAACCTTAATACTTCTTAACCATTGTTTATATGCTGCAGGTTTCAATTTACTTGCTAATACTGTCACTGCGATGCCGTGAATTTAGATCGCAATAAGTAGTGCACCTGTTAATTAAATTCTCTAACTCTTAAACAGTGACATTATTGTCTAAACTTTTGAAGAAGGAGAGCAAGTCCCGATGTTATAACTCCCATCAACAACAACAAAATGTTCTCTCAACTATTAACAGCTGAGGTAATTAAAAACAATTGAAGAAAGACTGAGCAGTTTTTGTATCAGAAGTGGCATCTCGAAGATTTGTTGTTTGCATTTCTCGCTGTTGACTTTCTCTCAAAATGGACCCTGTTTCTTGGAGCGATTTTCAGACATTGCTATCTCAGCGGGGTGTGAAAATCAACCTACAGAGACTTCAAAGTTGCTTGAGATGGGTGATCCATCACACCGAGCAATACAGCGGCTTTGTTTTTCTCTTACGTGACGTTATGCCTTTATGACCTCAGCTCCCGAGCAGAAACAATCTCAAACTGAGAAAAAGGATGAATTTCACATTATTACATGACTGTCGTTTTCTGGACAGCTTCATGCCTTCTCGGCAGGCGACAAAGCGGCCGCTGAGGCACTGCTGAAGGCACCTTCAAGGATTACCATGAAATAAAAATGCCTGCCAAATTAGTAGATAAATAACTAAACAAACAAAGGAACTGTTCACTGTGATGGATTATGCTGATCAAGCAGCTTCCAAAGTTTTTGAAAGTTGATTGCGTGCAGAGATTTAATGAAACCAGTGGCTGAATGAAATTTTGGAAATTAAATTAAAAGGTTGTGACATGTTTGGGAAAATGTAAAGTATACGTCACTTTGTAGTCAGTGAGCTAAAGTTGTCATGTTGATGTTTGTTTTGGGTGTAAAATCTGATCTGTAAAGGAAATAGTACAGCAGGGAGATACGATGTTTTGCTGCAAATACAAAAGGAGGGTAAATTTAGTCTTGTCATCCTTCACCACAGCCCACTCTTCTCATCTCTCCGCTGCCTTCCTCTCCTCCTTTTCTGCAACATTATCTTTCTTGTATTTCCTCCATGGCTGCCATCCATCTCCCTCTCCATCCCCTCCCTGCGCCCTTCTCTTCGTCCTCCTCTCCCACCCTTTCTTCTCTTCTTCCTTCTCTTTTGACCCTGCTGCATACATCCATCCGTCTCATTCACTCATTCTATACGTCCATCAGTCTCGCTGCCTGCCTTCTCTCCCCTTTGTCTTTCACCCCCCTTTGCTCCTGTCCTACATGCATCTGCCACATTTTCCCAGCATTCACCCTGCTCTCATCCTTGAAGTCTATCCCTCTTACCCCTTCCAGCCCTGTCCTTTTTTTCCGCCCCACTCCTTCCCCTCTTTTGCCTTTTTACGCTCCTTGCTCTCCCTTTCCCCTCCAGGAGTTTGACAAGCCACTTCTCTGCCTACTTTGCCTCTCTCCTCCGTATCTCTTGTTCCCCCCTCATCCTCCACTAATATGTCTCTCCCCAACACTTTCACTTTCGCTTCCTCCCTCCACTCGCTCCTCGCTGCGGAACAAAACAGGATTTCGGCCACACAGATGTAGGATATGAATATACATAGTTCACCTTCAACCTTAATATTGGTGTGGACATTTCATCCATCGTTTGAGATTGGTATGGGCACATCCAAACGGTCCATATACCCTTTTTTGTATTATACAGCAGATCTAGGTGCTATATAACTCAAAACGCTCGATCGATGGAGAAATGCACACCGTTCATGTTGACACTGTGCATTTCGAACAATATGTCAGGTATGGCAGGGTTGTGATGTCACAGTATAGTTGTGGTGTCACAACTATATGGTCACAGTTTTCATTCAACACTCCCTCTCTCTGTGTTTGTATGTCTTACTTGTTTTCACCCATCTCATTAATCCGGGGAAAACTAATCAGTTGTTCTCCGTCATGAAAGCAAAGTAAGTAATCAAACTTCAGGGCTAAAAATGTTACCATTCGACTCTTCGAAATTAGGGTACTTTCACATAAATAAATAACATGCTGTTACTTTAAACAGTGCGCTGCCCACTGTACAGACAACATTGTCTATTAGCATTCGACTGCTCTGATGTGATTTACATGGATGCAGCGGCTCCATACTCTCGGGCCCCTCGACGCTGTTTATCACCATGTGCTTAGATTCATTACAGGTGACAGTTTTAGAGCACATCATTGTATCCTCTCTGCAAGAAGAGAAAACATCGCCTCTTGTTTACTGACAAAGCCGTATCTCACTAACTACATTTATAGATTTCATCACTTTTAACATTCAAATTCAGCTAGTAGACTGCATTTAATCAATGGAGATGTTCAGCGTGTGAACGCTGAATTCCGACAGACGCCTCTGCTTTATGCAACCGGCTGTGTCTTAAATTGGACACACTTGTATCAAGTGATGTACCTGTTTCTCTTAATGTTATGCATGGTCACACACACTGGGTGGTCCTCACCGTTGTGCATTACCATATCGTTTAACATAAGCAAGCACAACCTTTATGGTACACTCTGTGTATAATAGACCACATGCTGGGCGGAGGTGTTGGAAGTGTTGCTCTGTGTGTTTGACTTTAATTGTTTGTGTGCAGACATTTGTCAAACTACACATGGTTGTTGATTACAAAAGAGTGAGATATGTCATTGGTGCTGTAATCTGACATATAGGAAATAGCTCTTTATCCATTTTCTAGAATGTTTTGTGATGCCAAAAAGGCCCTTATTACTGCAAATACTTCAAGGAATTTCTCTCGTTCATTGTCCTTGACAAGATGGACACCATCGCCTATCTTGAAAAACAGAGATAAGATAGAAAGTTGATGGATGAATCTGTTACCTGTTCGGATCTCTGTGCAGTGGACATACTGTGAAACGCAAAGAGCTGATAGCACTTGCAGTCAAATACATAAAGACAGATTTCTGGTTGTAATGAGAAGCTGGCTTTGCCCTTCAGGTGCCAGAAGGAGCCTTGTGCATTGGTGATTTCCTTTTTGCTTTGTATTTGAATGCTTTCAGGATTTTTATTTATGACGTTTTGAATGTAGGAGGCCTTGCAGAGCAGAACAACTTGTCTCCTCTTCTTGAATATCTCCTGCTTTAATCTTCTCCTTTTCATGGTCCCTCTGCCGCCTCATCTGATCACCTATCACAGCGACTATTTCTGTCTCCCGTCCTGTCCTCTCCTCTCCTCTGGGATACAATGAACGCAAAGTTTAAGTGTTAAGTGTTTTTTACTCAGTGAGACAGAACTAAGTACTCAAGCACTTGGACGATGCAATGTGAGTGATTAGGTGATTACTGTGTGTGTGTGTGTGTGTGTGTGTGTGTGTGTGTGTGTGTGTGAGTGAGTGAGTGAGTGTGTGTGTGTGTGTGTGTGTGTGTGTGTGTGTGTGTGTGTGTGTGTGTGTGTGTATTGTGCGTTCCATCAAACTGATTCAGGATGGCAGATAGCAGCTGGCAGGACCGACTGTGATGAACAGTCATGCACACATTGGGTCGGGTTGCAGTGAACAAAATTGGGTTGCGACAAGCAAATAACCACTTATCAACACAGTTAGTACAGTACAAATCCATTTGGAGCCGATGCTATGGAGAATATGCCATTTGATAACGGATGCTGCATCAGGTTTTAGCTACGAGTGTGTAAGAATTGCTCTTCAGCAATGTCCATTACCAACCGCCATCCATGAGTATCATGAAAAAAAAGGAACTATCGATGATGTCACTCTGTATTGTATTGATTTGAATGGCCAGAAGAAATTATACCTATAGTTATCATAGAAACTGTGCAACAATTTGAACAGGGTTGCATTACAGCAGACAGCAAACTTCAACATAAACATATTGAAGGTCAAAGCAGCCAGAACAACTGAGGTCAACAACAGTGAGCAGATGAAGAGGGAGAGAGATTCCCCAGAATCCCTGATGAAGTTTCTCAGGGTTGTGAGATGATGAGTTCGGAGAAACTTTAACTCCATAAACACTGTCTCTGACAAAGAACTATTTATTCGGCGCGTCCTGTAAATTCAGATAATATTATAAAAAAAAAAGTGTCCAAAAAACAACATTTTGTCCATTAGAGACTTTTCATTAAAGCTTCACTAACTCAACATCATGCAGAAATTTGCATATTGCACAGTTTGGCGCCCCCCCACAGTTTCTAGTGGAATACCATTGTTGTAATTACAAATCCCATGTAGGTTCTGACGACAAACTAAGTACATAATGTCGATGATAATGCCTTGTTGTAGGGGTGCTGCAGCCCCCTCACCTATATTCAAAGCCAGTGATTTGTTAACAGTACATCTATAGCATCACTAAACCAGTAATGGAGACGCCATCAGCCACTAATGAACTGTGGGTACCACATGACAACAGTATTATCATAATTTAATGGCAGCGCCTCTGCTCCACCGACATAATCCGGAGATACAGTGAATCTATTTTTCATGACAAACATGCTGGTAATGTCACCCACGTGTCCTAGAAATAAACTAATTTGCAAAGCAAATATGTTTTGAAGGAAAGTTACTGCCGCTCCGATTATGTTTTGTATTAACATAATGAGGAAACGTTGTTAATTAACGTATCTGGCGAGTCTCAAAAAATGGTGAAACTCAATATGTCAGTAAAATGTTTACTTATAACGACTTTATTGATGTCATCTTCGAATGCAATTTCTGCTCGCGCAACATTATTATGCATATGTATGTTTTTAAGGTTATATTAGGGCTCCTCCAGCATATGGCTTTGTGTCTGGTTTAATACAGAAAAAGCTGGCAGTACATAAGTAAATATTGGACTTCATTCATTCATAGATTAATATATGGAAATGTGATGTTATTTAATGTTGTGTTCCACCTTCAAAGTAAAGCTCTTCCAATACAATCCAAATAGATTAAATTGCTTTTGTATTTAATTTTTTTTTTTTTGACAAGTTATTAAGTTGCCGTTGAACAGGATACAGTGTCTGAAAAAGAGTTAATGACATCTTTGCTTCATTACATGCAGAGGTCGTGAATCAGATTCAGACAACTGCAGCCGGTAAAAACAATAAAAATGATGATTAGTTTCACGCTTTAATTTGGTGAATTTGTTTCTCATTTGGTCACACTGAACGCCCACAGGAAGACCCACGCACAAATTTTCTTTTTCCACAGGCACCGCTTAATCATGCATGTGCACATGCACGCGCACACACACACACACACACACAGGTTCAAGGTAAAAGAGCCAAATCATATTAACATGTTGCACCGGTTCTGCTTATGAATGACAACTTACAGTCATTATTCAAATGACTGGAGCTGAGGTTAGAGATAGAAACAGAGGAGTGAAAATAGGCAGAGTGTGAGAGAAGGTGTGAAGGAGGAAGAGACGAGGAATTCAGAGAACAGAGAGGAAGTGTGCAGACACAAAGTACTGCTGTCCTCATTGTCGATTTAACCTGTTCATGTTAAAAGCACGTACAGTATGCCGTGTATGTGTGTGTAGGTCATGTGCGTATTCTCCTCTGATGGAGGCAGAGGGTGAGGAGAAAAAAGCCCTTTGCACCTTCTCACCAACAACCCTTTGAAATGGGTTTCTGATTTATCTTTGAATGCTTCCTTTCACTTCTTTGTCCCTCTCTGCCTTTTCTGTCCCTCACATCCGTTCACTCGTACTTTTCTCGAACCTTTATGTTCCTGTCAAACCATTTTCATTTCTCTCCATTTCCCTTGTGAATTGACAACCAGAGGGCTGTAGAGGCCAGGCGAGAGGTAGATGATAAATGACAATTAATTATTAAAGTGATATTATATTTGGAGCTCACGGGAGATCAATATATTAGTTGATATGCACAAGTATTTCACAGTGATCTCTAAAATGTGGTTATCAAACACGACATTTGTAATGGAGGCAGGATGTCTTACAGTTTGACAGTAAACTTTGGTTCCTAAAATAACATTAGTGCACTTAAACAGTAAACTTCACTGATTTAATAATGAATCTAACATACAAATGTGACCAAATGTCTTTTTCAGTATTGGGTTAAAAAAAAGCCAAAGAAACTAAAATAAACAAGGCATTTGCAAATGAGATAACGTGTTAATGATGCAGGTGGACAGATCTAGGCTTTCTGCCTCCCAGTACTTCCAGTTGCAGTATTAAGCTAAGCTAACTGACTCACGGCTGCAGCTTCATGTTTAATGGACGAGATATGAGAGTGGTATCAATCATCTCATCTGTCTCTCAGCAAGCGAGCCAGCATATTAAAAAAGCATATTTCAGCATTTGTTGAATTATTCCTTTGTCACTTTTTCTGTCATTATCAGTCAGCACCAAAATAATGCAATTTTATCCCAACTAAGCTGGCTGCCCGAGAATAATGACAAGAGAAGCAATTCGCTGAAGAAAACAGTTTAACTTTTGTTGCATACATTCACATTTACAATAAACTGCCAATATCCCTGAAATGGTTTGAACTCGGGCAGCATTTAAGTGGAGAGATGTTTCCTGCGTTGATGATGCGGGCACAAATCAGTCAGTGTTTACTGTTACCCTCCACATGTAAGTAAAAGCATTTCCCCTTTTCTGTGCATTCGCAGCTTCTACTCAGCGTGTGTCGGAGCTGTCAGCTGCATAATGTTTGGAGAGCCCCAGTTGGGTTTAGTTTATTTTTAGAGTTTTGTTCCGTTGTTTTGTTTTTTTGTTATTTTTTTTTGCGTGCTGTATTCTACCTCTGCTGCTCCAACAGCCAAATTACTTTTTTCTAAAGCTACATCTCACCTTATGTGTGGCAATTAGCGCGTAGTTTGAAATGCATACCTATTTTGAGACATGACACACTGCTGGGGGAGTACAGAAAAGCGACAGAAGATTGGATGGAGGGATGACAGAAGAGGTAAAATATGCAGCAATAAAAAGCCGAGTGTTTCTTTCTTTTCCTTTTTTTCTTTTCTTCCTAGAATGACGTGGAGATGAACTGCTGGCACGAGACCAGACAATCTCAGCCAGCTCTGTATCTCTACAGCCTCTCAGAGTGCTACAGTCAAGGTCAGGGAAAATGGGTGAACTCCCCCTTTAATACCAGGTACATTAGGAGGAATTAGAGCTAATACAAGGACAAGAACATCGGTTATCTCTCCTTTTCTCCCCACTCCACTTGTCCTCTGTACTTTCCTTTTATCCCGTGCCGCTTCCTTTTATTCTCATTCATTCCTCAGTTTCTTCATCTCCCTAGTCTGCACTTAAGCAGCACAGACACGCACACACGAGCATACACACACATACACACAAATCACTTTCTTTTCCACTCTGTATAGATGACCAATGCACTGTCCGTGTTCATGTATGGACCAAGACAGTTAACAGCAGTCGGCTGCGAACAGTGTCGACTCGTCTGCTCATCCCTCCTTTTCTCCACTCTGTCGTACACTTCCACGTTTCTCACCTAGATTCAAATCTTCGTCTCATTTTCACTCGGAGCCACGCCTGCCAAGTTTTTCTAATCAAAGCCTTGCGGTATATATATGTGGTGGTCTTCGAGCTGTTTCCATTCAGCTCTCCTCTTGAACACGTGTGCATTCATATGCATGTGAAATGAATGCAACCATGAGCTTTTGTGTGTATCGCCTTGGGCTATTTGTTAGCGAGCGGTAAAGCAGGGCCTACTGCCGCACATTACAACAATAAATATACTCTCCTCTACTATGCAGTGTGTATGTGTGTGTGTGTTGTGTGTGCATTGGATGCCTTCCTCCGTCGATGTTATCAAGGCTTCACGCTAAATGAGTGGAGCACAACAAGAGACGTCTCTCTTTCACCTCCACTTACCTTTTTCCCCTCTCCAATTTTCTCCATCTCCCTATTCTTTTCCCTCCCCGTCTCAGCCTATTCTACAATCTGCCCGTTTCTCTCTCCCTCTCTTCCATCCCGTGTCTCCCTCGCTCGCTCCTTGTCTCTCTATTAAAAACACACATGACATTGTGCCAGATTCTGCTCCTTGATCTCGGAGGCTGTTGCGTATTTTTTTCCTCACGCTTTTCCCCCTTTTTTTCTTTCTATGCCGGCTTGAGAATCACATCTAATAAACACAAGCACACAGAGAAAGCACTTCATATACACACACTGGCTGCACTATGTGTGTGTGTGTGTGTGTGTGTGTGTGTGTGTGTGTGTGTGTGTGTGTGTGTGTGTGTGTGTGTGTGTGTGTGTAGATATAAGTGCAAGCTTATAGTTCCTTTAATATTCTCTTTTATTCCCTCTCCTCTTCTTTCATGTCAGGAGGCTGTCAGTTTGTGCATCTATAAGTCTCTGTTTTTTATCTGCCTCGCCGCTCTTCCACTCCCCCTCTCTTTCTGTGCCTCCGTCTCTCATACGCTCCTTCCAATGCCTTCCCGTCTTTGACGGATTCTTCTTCACTCCCTATCGCTCTCCATCCAGCACGATCTCGCTCTCTCTGTCCATAAATTGCCCCCTAAAACATCGCCCAGATACAATTCTACTGTTTGAGAGGTTAAACGCTGTGAGTAGGGATAGAGAGTCTTGCAATAATTGAACTCAACATTTACTGTAGGTAAGTGCTTGTTGTGTATTACATGGCTACCATTGTTAATGATAATTATTTTCAACATTACTTTCAGTGATCTGGCTAAACATGCATTTGCAGTTGAGCGAGGGCCAGCTTTGCTTCCAACCATCTGATGAGGTTGTCATGACTTCAGATTTTTTCACTACATGATTATCAATCGCGTGTTAGCCACGGGCTGTGGTAAAGCTAACTAGCTAGCTAGTTACTGGAACTCATAATTTTTTTTCTGTTTTATGGCAGATGGCAGCCGTGACAAGGTGCATAAATGCCGTCTGCTATGACAAAGCGAGAACAGAAAGAAATAAAAGCTGCTGGGTTATTCATATGTTGAAGGTGCACTATGGAACATTTTATGGGCCTATAAACAAACAAAGACAGAGCTCTTGATACATGGAACAGCAGTTTGCAAGAGCTAAGGTTGGGTTCAGGAGTTTATTGCTAATTTAACCAGAAATCTGGTACCTCGGTTGGTACCATTGCTCGGCCCAGATTATCTGGTAATGTGAAGGGTTTACAGATCAAGTATTAAAACTACTGAACATCAGTTTCTACCTGTCTATCTGTGTAAACATTAGAGAAAAGTTTGGTGGAGGTGAGATCCAAGAAGAGCCTGTCGAGAGGTCCTCCAGTCTAAAAATATAGGTCATAATGTGTGTATTATTAACACAATATCAGTATTTTCTTATCAAATATTAAGGCAATCATCACTATTTTTATATCATGACACCCCTCTTCTCTGGTAATACGAAAGCATACATTTTGACAAGGTTCTCATATGAATAGATGAACTGGCATATGAAAGATTGAAACAAGAACGCACACTCAAAGTACACACATTTTGTGCTGCTGAAAAGAAAAAACCAACGGTGAAAGGATCAGTCCAGAACATATCCCCACTTATCCTTCAGTGATATGTCGCCATGAAAATAGCTTAGATTATTATATTGCTGTATACGTTTCTGCAGTCATCACCCCAATGCAACGGAGGTGAATTGAATCTCCTTGGTTGCCTGAAAATATTGAAAAATAACAATCGGAGAAAGAGTCCGCCTGTCACAAGCCCTCCCTGTCAACGCGACTGTCTAAAGGCCCTGACACACCAAACTGACATCAAACAACGAGCTGCGATGAGGATGACTGCTGTGTCTCCTCACGTCTCCGGTGTCTCGGCCAAAAATGTTGCAAATGACACTGGCGACAAGGCGGAGGAGAAAAATAAGAAAGAAACCGTGCTAAATGGGTAAAATCGTGGATGGTACAGCGGTAGACTCAGCGGGCTTTCCCTTTCTTTTTTCCATTAGTCTTTTCACGCGCTGATCCCTTTACCTGAACAGCCAATCACAGCGATTTCCAATAGTCTGCATGGTGTGTCAGGGTCTTTATCGTGAGGATGTAGTCCCTCTTTGAAACGTTGAGTTTCTTTGGTCAAGTCAAAATTTTGCATATAGCCTATAAAGTTTTTTTTTTTTTTTTTTTTTTTTTTCCCCCCCCCACAGGGCTTTAAAATCTGCACAGCACACAACACAGTCTGTCTGATAAGTAAAGTAAGTCCTCACATGTCTGTGGCCTGGATGTGCCTGCACTTACAATATGAACTTTCTTGACAGTGTGACAACTGACACTTCATGAATTCAACTGATTGCAAAGTAAAGTAAAAAAGAAAAAAAAAAACCACACAACTAAGAGACAAACTGTTCTTTGAGGCTCCCAGCTGATAAAAAGCATCATTCAAATGTGAAAATGGGAATTTGATTGACTACTTTTTGTCCGTTCTCATGTTTGCTATTCATTCTTTGTCACGTTTGCCTTTTTGGAGATGAAAAGGTTTTTGTTAATCGGATAGGAAGCAATCATTTAACATTTTACCTGTGACTGAATGTATTCAGAAAGAAAAGAAAAAAACCCACTAAGGACTTATTTTCAGATCGGGAGCTGCAGCTTTGAATCTTTGAGTGGCATGCTGTTTGGTGAGCTAAAATATGCCTTGAGGTTTTACTCACATGCTAAGGAAAGATACTGTCAAGCCAAAATAATAAAGCTGTCATTAAAAATCTAATTAAATCTGCTCTTTTCACCAACAGCTTTGAGCATTTAGCCTGCACAGACTTATCTGAATTTTGAAACTGACAGTGTGTTACAGCAACATTGTTGGCGTGAAAGTGAAAAAAAAACACAAAGGGGCCACAAGTCACTTTCAGATCTCTTTCTGAAAGCCCCTGTCAGTAGCGCAAGGTCAGCACTGCGCTGTATTGATGCAGTTCTGTTTGGTCCCGTGGTGGTGTGATAATCAGCTACAATGTTTAAAAAGAGGGTTTGAATTTCTGATTTATGTTTGTGGCTCCTGATGTGAAGCTCGCCGGTAATCGAGCATGGAGGAAATAATTAGCTTTCAGTGAGATTCTGACATGTGGAACAAACACCTTGACAATTACGTGGTAGTAGCAGAGGGATGCACTATATACTGACTGGATATGAGGAGATGGAAGCAGACTGGGATTTTTGAGTCAGCTCTCACAAATCTTATTTCAGCAAGTCTGAAAGCCATTGACAAGCCATTCTCACTGGACACTGAGTCCTTAGCTACTGGTGAAGGACGTTTTTTTTTTCTTGTCCTTGAAGTGGAATTTCTAACTTTGACTGATATGCGATACCATATAATTAAAAGATAGAATAACAAGGCTTGTGCACTGTGTTTTCAGAACAACACCATCTTTGTTCATTTACCTCTGGAGAAGGTAGGGCTCTGTGAGCACATGACCACCTGCTGTCAGAGAAAAGGGCAAAAAAAAAAAATGTAGCTAGTACTGGTGTACTGATGCAAAAAATATGCACAGACTGTATTCACACGGTGACCAATTTCCTCAGAAGTTAAAAACCATGTAAATGCAGGGAAAATGGACACACTGTTAACTTTTCACTGCTTCCCGACTAATCAGCAACTAAAAAGATGATGCATATTAAAGATCTGGAGGGACATCAGGCTAGCATCTCTTATCATCATCTTATCATTCAATGATTTCTTCAGTAACATTGCTGTTTGATTGCATCCAGTGGGTTCCAGATGTGGGTTGATATCCTAGAAAGAATGTAAACCATTCCTATCATGTTTCGTAACACTATCAGACAGTAATGTTAGCTTGGAAGTGGCTGAATGTGAACATCAGCTGCTGGAAGCTAATGGAGGCTAACTATCAGATCTGTTGTTTTACCCAAGGTCAGACTTTCACTATCCATTATCTTTACAGTTGCTGACAAATCAAGAAGTGGTAAAGTTACAATGATTTGCTACATTCATGTGTCTCAATTGAAACAGTCAGATATTGAGATTCAATATGTATCAACACCACCTTGAAGAGACGTGTAATTGCTCTCTCGTGAGGCGGCGTGAAAGCCCATTGTTGCTCCTTTATGTACTGTTTCCTTCCTTTTGCGGTCATTGTTTCTTAAGAATGTTTTTCATCAATATGTAGACAGCCCTCTGGAACAAGCCCACAGTTTTTATTAGTCACTTTTGTGCGATGCAAAGAACATGAGCAAATAGGAGTTTGACGGTCAGATATTTCTCAAGGTGTATCATTTAAGTCAGAAAATGTAATACTTGAGCATTTGGATTCGCTGATTGGATTCATTTCAGAGGGGTTACGAAATTCAAATGAGGGGTATTTAAATGCAATCACAATCGTTTCAGATTCAAATGCAGCTCTGCCGAGACTTTTTAGAGCAACCTTAAGAATTTATAGCAGGCACGCGGGGTTCGGTATGTTTTAATTGCACATTACAGCCCTAATAATAAAGGGAAGATATGACAGCGCAGATGAATGAGATACTTATGCATTCATTATTGGTGATATGGCTGGAGCAGGGATTGCTCTGGTATGGAACGATCAAAGAACCAGGACAAGTAAGCCATGGATCCACACACACACACAAAATCAGATACAAAAAAGAAACACATGAACACCCGCTGCAAAAGCCTGAACAAGTGTACACACACACTCAGCGGCGTTCACTGACACTGTAACAGCAGGATGGAGAACTGTGCAATTAATCACTTCTCATGCACACAAACACACACATCCAGATGAGCTGTGTGCATTTTCACAACTCCATTGTCCATTGTTACACTTCCATACTTACATATTCCTCTGAGACACACAGGGATGATATCCGTCTCTCTCTCTCTCTCTCTCTCACACACACACACACACACACACACACACACACACACACGAACAGTGGGTTGCAGAGTTTAAATAGAAAGCATTTTAAGTGCTCGAAGCGTTACAGTGCTTGGAACACGGTTCTCGAACAACACGCCACACTGTGAATCCTTGGAGAGTTACACAGCCTGCACGTCTCCTTCCAGAAACCAAACTGTGACTGTGACTCCAGCTCCGGTTTTAACTGCATTTCGTCTCCGTCAAGGTTACATCATCGCTTTTTTCTGTAAGTATTTTTTTATTTTTTTTTTTTGCATGCGAGCATGACAGGTAACAAACATGGGAGGAAGAGGAGATGAAAGGTAGCAAAGGTCACGAGTCTCATCTGCACAGCAGCGATGATGTTAATCCTCTTCCTCTCCCCTCCACACCGCATCCCTCGCTGCTTCCATCTCTGCTCCCAGTTTCAAGCATCAGCGGGGAGTTTCAAAAAACACAACTAGTCACACAGCGGAGGGTGACATAACTAAATATACCATGGGGGTATAGAAATGTGTGGTAGGGTGGTGTAGGATAGGTTTTTTGAAGTCTAGTCTTATAAAATAAAAACTCAGTTTAAGTGAAATGTAATGAATTGGGACGTTAAATTTCCTCTATGAGCCATTTAAATTTCATTCTTTATCATTTTTAATATCTGAATCACATTAAAATGTCTAATATTCAAATGCGGCCTATCACCTTTGCCATTTACCTTATATACTGTACATGGAGGCTTCAGCATGTGGTTGTTAAAAGTTCTGTCCATCAGGAGGTTCACACATGAACAATAAACTTTAAAATGTTTCCTGCAATTGATTGGTCAAGCTTAAACACGGCTTTGCTCCGTCACAAGGAGGGAGGCACTGCTTTCTGAAGTTGCATTTGAGGTTAACGTTAGCACACTTAACATGTTTGCACCTGCTGTGTGTTTAGACCAGAAACTATGACAACAAAGACGGATAGAGCCCACTTGTGGGAGCAGAACGCCCCGACAGGGAGTGTTGGTGGTGACTGCTGTCCTTTGTACTACCTTTAGCATCGACGTGTCCACTCTCTGTAAGCAATTAAAGTCAAGTTAGCTATACCTAGCTTATGTCTGTGAACCCCACTTTGGCACTGTTTTGTCATGTGGACCAAAGCCGAGCGAGACAAAGAAAAAGAAATCATTTGAATCGCAATTTAAGCTTTCCATGAGTATTATTTGAATTATCTGAATTATCTACCTCCTGAAAACTGTTCCAGCATCTCGAGCCCAGAGGTGCCGTTAGCTGAATGAGCTAATGAGAAGTTTCAGCAATCAAAGTTAGACGAATAATGTAAGAAGTTTCGTTCTATCTTAAACAACCTTGGTTTGTCTAACTCAGACTACTAAGGTTTCGCATTGCTTTGGATAAACTTTTCTTGCATATGTTCCCCACCACTTATGTTGAAAGGATTTCTGCACAGCAAATATGTCCAGGAGGAACAAAATACAGTGAATAGCAACAGTTTTAATGCCCTTGAGGGAATGTGACTGCTGTTTTTAAACAAACCTGATTAATTATCCTACCTTTTTTAAAAGATGTTGGCATTGCATCGGTGTAATAAATATCCTTGATTTTTCAGGCATCATTTGATAAACCAAAAACAGACATTCCTCTCTGGTTGATTTATATATAATATATCAAAATTAGACTATCAAGGACATTAATCAGGTTCCTTTCTGTCCCACTGTAAGCCCTCTCAAAACCTAATAAACCTCATCATTTGTACTGTAGTTTCCTTAACTCACTAAAGCTCAAACAAACATATATTATTTGTTATGAGCTTTGAGAGTTGGGCCTAGACATTTAAATATTACAAATTTGGGGTGAGATGTAAGTGTTGGCAGCTCTTTTACATACATTCCGGCAATATCATCCGCTAAAGAGCAGATGCACACTGTCAAGGGAAAAACAGTAACAGCGACAAATATTGAGATTAATGGGTAAAAATTAGACTAATGGCCAACCCATGCAGTCCAAGTCCACACTCCACAAGTTTGCTTTGCTGTTTCCCCGCTCATTTCCACTTTCATTTTTCAGCTCCGGCTCCCACGTGTATGACACAGTCAACTTATGGAGGAACACTGGTTAGATTTCGAGAACACATTTATTTGGAAAAATGTAACGTTATGAATCATTTCTCATAAGTTTAATTTCGACCCGATGTTAGCACACAACCAGGCACGCTCTTATTCTTCTTCTCCTCCTCCACTTCCTCCTCCTTCTTCTTCTTCGTCTTATCAAACGCTGCAGTGAGCTGCTTTCAGGTCACAAGATGTTCTCTCTCTCCTCTCTCTCTCTCTATCACCTCTCTCTCTTGCTCTCTCTCTTCTCTCACTCTCTCTCGCACACACACACAAAGAAATAAATACATAAAGTTTTACTGAATACAGTCTTTGTATTTGAACCGCAGGAGTCTGTCAAGTCACATAAAAGATTTTGATTTCGCATACGCACACACAGACACACACACACACACACACTCACATTTTTCTGTCTGTGACATAATGGCAGAAAATAACCAACACCAGCAGAAAATCTATCAAAAAAAGAAACCCTCTGCTTCATCCTCTTCTGCCTCCCTCCGTCTCTATAATTGCGTCTCCATTGTCTATTCTCTTCTCTCCCGACTACCCTCGCTATCTGTCCTTCCCTCATTCCTTGTCATTCCCCCCATCCATCCGTCTCTGCCACCCTCTTCCTCCTCACCCTGTCCCAGAGTGTTGAGTCACTCCTTAGGGGTGAGGCAGTGAGTGCAGAACAATCCCTCTGTCTCTGGCCTATCAGCCGTCCTTTGATAGAGCTGCGGTTATTGATTAAAATGTCTGAGAGCTCGGCCTTCTGGGGCCCGGAAGCTTTATTCAACCCTCTCCGTTTGCTCTTCACACTCACTCTTCCTCTCCATCCTCTCTCTCTCTCTGAGCCTTTCTCTTTGCCTAACCCCCCTCATTGCCTTTGACTCCCCCCACCCATTTTCTCATTCTCTCTCTTTTCTCTCAAATGCTTAAGGCGACTCTGCAGCCAAACCGGACCGCTAAGGCGAGTAAGAAATGATGCCATTCCTTCTGTTCCTGTCATCAAATGTGTGTGCGTGCGTGCGTGCGTGCGTGCGTGTGTGTTTCAGCATATATGTCAGGAAGTGTGTGTGTCTGTCTTTTAAATGTACTCATCATTAAATAATCAATCCCTGGACTGTTTAGTGCTCAATTGTATGCACACAAATTACAAAGTGATGGTGTCAAGACTTCGAGATTAGAATATACTGCATTTGTAGAGTTTACTTGTTTGCTGACTGGATCACGTGGCTGTACTGTTGACCATACAGTTTTTGGGGTGTTATTTGGCCAGCTCTGTGAATGTTCGCAGTCCTCCGGGTTAACAGAGACAAAGCAATTAAATAATGACTGCACAGGGGCGTGTGTTGTACCTGTAAGGGTGTTTGCACTCGAGGGAGCTGTCAGTGTATTGGCTAGATGTACAAGATATAATATGTGGGAGAAAATTCTCCCAGGTCATTCTGTCCTCATACAATAGGAGGTCATACATATCCTGTATAGACATTAAAGTCTGGATGTGGATAGCGAAGTTTGTATCTCATGGTCTCTGCAACCTGGTTATTCAAAGCTACTGTAGATATGTCTACAGAACAGATGTCTGACGAACCAAGCCGAGGCAAAGCTGACTGTTTGCGTAAAACTCTTAAGGAGGCCTTCGATCTATCTATGTTCGCAGTGTCCGTGACTCAGATAACCATGTACGGGAGTGATGCTTCCTGAAGCTGCAGACATAATTTGGCCCTTTGGGAAGAATTGTTAGGATTATCATGGCAACACTTTGTGCGGACAGACGTGCTGTTATTTTCTTCCTCCTTGATCAAGTTTGTATAAACCGCTTCAACTTAAGTCGTCGGAGTCTTCTTTCATCTCTCCTGGATGGACAAGCGAGCCGAGATTCCACAACATAATACGATTACTTTATTAGGCACATCTGGCTCACAGCAGCACAAAACGGCCCACAGAGCAGCCATCAGGACTGTGGTACTGGCCGTCAGGAGCGCCAGGATTTCCCCCTGCTAGTCCCAATGGCCACTATCCTGGCGTGTGTGCGTCCTCAGACACTGTCTCTGCATTTGTAGCGTGTCACACAAACAAAACACTTCAAATACTGACAGAGAAGAGCAGGCAGGCGAGCGCAGACATCTCAGCATCACATTGTGCCTCCTGGTAATGCACTTTATTTAGGACCATTATGAATCTCCCAGATAACCTGATAGAGATGTCATGAGTAAAATGCGAAAGCGACGGTGCTGCGTATCGATGAGTTTTGGCCATCTACAAGTTCTGGATGTGAGTTTTTCTCCAGTCAGAGTTTCTCCCAGAGTTGCTGGTTCTGAGCCGAGCTGTTTTGTAGGGACGTGGTAAAAACCTGAACAGTCTCATGAGTTGTTCTTAACCAGATTGAAACTTTACTATTTTGTGGCTGCTAGGTGAACAAATAAGTTTTACGAGAGGATTGAACTCTTCATATTGAATTCATATTTCATGTGTTTGTTTTTGCTCATCTTTAGAGATGCATATTTCATTGCGACTTGCTGTTCTGCTTTATTGTTATGTATGGTTTGACGGTGCCATTTTATTTCTATTTTACTATTTTAAATGCTAAAACGTGTGTGAAGAGTTTGACACTGGGAAAAAATATTTGGCACAGCAGTGAGAGTCTTAGAGGTACAGCAGTGCAGTGGGTTAGACCTGTCCCCTCACAGTAAGAAGGTTCAGGTCCGACCCTGATGACAGGCCCGTTTTTTGGGGGTTTTTTTTTGCATGTTTTCTCTGAGAACTTCAGCTTCCATAGTCACATGCAGGTTAGGTTATTTGCCTCAAAGTGTGAACGGGAAAATGTCACCGTGTGTCAGCAGTGACTGACTGGCTGTGAGAGTGATTCTGAAATCCATGTTGGCAAATCTCCAACTTTGACTCTCTTCCTCTGTGACGAGGAGAAGCAGTGTACCAAACATTCAGGCAGCAGCCTCTCACTTTTGGCAGATGCTGACCGTGGTGTTCGCTGGTTAAAATCCATCTCCACACACTTCAACTACTCTGCTGACACTGCCACACTCCTGCCACTCAATGGCATCGACTCTGTTACGACCCGTCAAAAGTCACTCAGCGGTGACCTAATAACTTCCTGCAGTTAAACCAAGGTATGACAAAAGAAGTGGTCATAAGCACATCGAATACATGCAACACTGGACTGAACCCCACCTCCGTCCACAGCAAGTGAGCAGGAACAAATATCTTGGACCTCGCTATAGGCTATGAAGTTACTTTTGATCAACACATCATTCATAACCCAAAGACCATCCCAACAAAGACTCCATGTCTTCTTTCAACTCAGAGCACTGTCTGTCTGTTGCCTTCCTCTCGCTGTTGTTATAATTCAGGTCATCCAGCTGTAAAGTGCCCCCCCACCCTGCTTCTTTACCGCGTTAACCACCTTCAACAAAAACAAACTTAACCAGCAGCACACACGCTGCCTCCCACATCATCTGCCTTCCCACACCCAATTTCTCAGACATGAACCGCGGAGCCTTGCACTCACAATAGCAAATGACACTGATCACCCCCTCAATCGACACTTCACATTACGACCATCTGGTCGGAGGCACAAGACTTTGAAATGGAGAAGAGCTCGCTTCACCGTGAGTTTCGTCCTCACTGACGGTGTCATAGAGCTGCTTTTGATGATGGATTCATCGGCTTGAGATGCATTTGTTGGTTCCACCTGCTTAAAAGATAGTATTTTTCTGGTTCCTTTTCTCCTCGTGACAAAGGCCTGAATATCTTTTGGATGTGGACCCAAAAAACTAGTCGACCAATTGATCAAATGATGAATGAATTAACGGACAATCTGAAAAACTGTTAGTTGCCCTACACTGTTGTCAGCTGGGACACTGGAGGGAGCATGTATGATGTGTCGTCCACATCTGTAACTTGCTGAGCATACTGCATATAGTATCTAAATGTGTTGAGCTGGCTGTGAAAACAAATCTCCATCTGGAACGATAAATCTCAATCTAAAATGAAGCACGACAACTGCAGCCGGTGGCCGGTCATATCAGCTGTGACTGGTTAAATCTGAGTAACTTGATGGCAGGCCAACGTGAAACTTATCTGTTGTGTGGTTAAAGTGCTCTCTGCAGCTGGCGTCGGTACTCAGCCAAAGATCTTTTGTGAGGGATGAGCCTCCTCTCTGTAACAGCACTGTCACAGTTGTAAAAAGTCCAACGGAGCGATACGTCTTCTATTCAGAGTGAGGCTCATTCCTCCACATAATCCGTCATTCATATCAATAATTTACACTGATTAACTTCAGAGTTTTGAAGCAGAACGTTCAGCAATTTGGTCAGTGGGCTACACTTCTTCGTTCAATGTGCCCGATACGTAATTTAATCAACATTTGGATATCTTCTGGTGACATGTGAATAAGTAATCCGAGTGAATCAATATTGAAGCACCAAACTACCTGCAAAATTAATGTACTTTTATGAGTGAAAACGAGCTTTCTCCGTTAAACCCCTGAGATCATCTATAAAAAGAACAACCAGGATAACCATACAACAGCTCAACAGAGATATGCGGTGAGTCACACAGACAGATTGTGTCGACATGCTTCCATTGTTAGCGCTTGTATTTATAGCACCCTGATCGGTAACTAACTTATAGACACTGTAAGCAAACAAGTTAAAAAACACAATGAATCCCTCATTTGTCTTCTAGTTCGGGCTTTCCTCTTCCTTGATTAGCTAAATGCTTCCTCCTGAAGACTGACAGACACCAAATGATCTTCTGTATAGTGCGAGACAGGTTGATAAATTCAGGCACATATAAGTGAGCTAGGCTGTCTAATGTTATGTTGCCAGGCGATGGGTTGAGGCACCTAGTAATTGAGGTGCGCTGTGTTATATCTAAGCTGCTAGTTAATGGGTTGAGACACATGCTGAAGTGTTGGCTAAATGCCCACTGTTTCCACCCCATGATGGAAAAAGAGGGGAAACACCCCCCATTCTGTTAAAACAGGATGCAACACAGCTGAAACACCTGCAGAGCGGATGGACGGACATACGGAGGTAGACTCTGTATGCAGACACACAAAAACAAGTCCTGTTGTTGGTGACCCACATATCTACAGCCCTACGGACAATATTCCAGCGAAGAGAAAACAGCAAAACAACAATGAACAACAGTTTCTCAGGCTACGTGCAGACTTAGCAGGCATAAAAGCCATTTCATTTATCTCTCCCACACAAAAGAGACAATAGAACCAATCAGAATGTTTGTTTGCAATATAACTTCCCAGTAGTAAGGCTCTGCCTCACGCACCAGCTTCTATGCAAGTTATTTGTGTATTTTCAAACTGTTCATTTGTTGGTTGGTTGTTTGTCAGCAGGATAACTCAAAAACTTCTGAAAAGATTTCCACAGATCTCGGACGGAGGACAGGTCCCGATCCAGAATAGACCCCTTTAACTTCTAAAGGGATGGACCCACTCATATTTTCTCTCTTTCATTAACATCAGTATTTTCATTAACTCCTCAGGGAATAACGCATGGATCTTGATTTTAATGTTATTTTGGTGTCTGGTTCAGAGGGAGACGGTTGTGCCCTGGTGGAGGTTTGAGCTCTATTGAGTCCATTTCCAGTTTTTAAAGTGTATGAGTGTCTCATTCATCTAAAGTGCATGTTTGATGCCTTCATGTCTAATTAACAGAGACACTTTCAGTAATGTTTGGTTGGAGATCCAATTAACTTGTTGGGCCTTAAGAAAGAAAGAAAACGACGGCTGTACCCAGAACCAGTGATAGAGGTTGGTCCAATCAGCGGTGAGATGTCGCTGTTGGGGAGATTTGGGTTTATCGAAGACGACAGCAAAGCAACACAGTTCATAAGATAAGCCCAGCAGAAACATCAGCTAGGTCGGACTAACTGTGTTTACCTATATATCTTTAGATGCTACATTCACGGCTGAAAATTACGACAGAAGAAAACAAGTCTGCCGATATGACACATCTCTGCAGAGCAAATCAGCCGCCAGTCATCCACCCAGACAGTTTGCTGTTGTTGTTAGCACAATGTCACAGTGACTCGGTCGATAGGCTTTCTGCACATACAGATCGATAATTGATTTATTCATTTAGTTTTTTGAAGAACAGTTATTTTATGTCTGCAGGGCTCTTAATCAGAACCACTCTGGTACATTTGCTTTGCCAGATTTGCAAAGCCACAAGACAATCATAACTCACTTAACATTCAGCCAGTAAAAACAACAATACTACACATAACATTTCCAGTAATCTCTACTGAACTTTTTTTTTTTTCTTTTTTTAACTTCCATGTTAAGTCTTGGTTGTGATAAAGTCAATAAAACACTACTCAGTCTGTCTGGTTTTCTCTTCTTTTCTATCTCAGATTGTCTGTTTGGGTCTTGCTCTGTGTTCCCCCCCCACACACACTTTTTTTTTCTCTTCTCTTCGGTCATTGATTTGCAGGTTGTTGTGATTCTGACCAAGTCACCACAAACGCTGAAAGACAGCTAAATTTGTTTCTCCTTCTCTTTCTCTTTTACACGTTCCTGTCCGCCAAGCTCAAACACACACACATACACACACACACAAACACACACGTGCAGAATCTCAAAACAGCCCTCCGCTCGTCTTGCTGCTCCTGAGTCCCACTGCATGTTTGTTGCCTAGTAGCTAGCCATTAGTAGCACATCACGTGGTGGATTGAAATACATTTTTTTTTTTTTAGATTATGTATAAAACCGCACTGATGAGGTGAAAATCACAAGAACGAAGCACTCTAAAAGACAAGGTAGTTGCTGAAGCAGGACGCCTCACAACGGCAACCAAGTGCACGTAGGCGCTTTTGCATTAAAGAGTACAGTGGCGTCTTACTGCACACAGGCAGCAGCTGTCTGAGTATTACTTCCTGGCATTAAAAATCGTATCGGCTACAGGAACAAATTAGTTTTTATATCTGTTCAGTCTCCTCTCGGGTCCCTCAATCTTCCACCGCAGGGAGAAGGCTGGTAGTCAGAGTGGAGGCTGAGTGTGGTGTCTCAGACTATTTTCTGGCCTGCCTAATGTCCTAGTCATAAAAGCCCTGGATGGATGAGTTTAACTCGACACTCATGACCCCCTGAGCTGTTGGCGAAATGCTAATGATTTGTGATTGAAGTTGCACGCTCACAAAGAACTGGCTCTGCAATTCCACAACGCTTTTTCCCAATACAGGATGCTCACGCGCAAACTGCTGCTTGTGCATTCCTTTACGTAACCTAAAGGAGTGTACGATGACGAGTTATTCGTCATTGTGCAAATGTGTTTTCAAAGGTTAATTCAATAGTCATTTGACAACACCGAGTTGTAGTAGGAAATGTAAGTTGTGGTTCTGAGGATACGTTCAGGAGCCTCACACACTGAGGAGAGAAGCTGTTTCATAGTCTGGTGGCGTGGCAGAAGAAAGTTCTCTATCTGTTACCAGATGGAAGTGAAGGTCCAGTCCAGACACAGTAAGCAGAGGCTTTACATCCACTAGACAAACTACTGGAAGATAAATAATGGAAGCATTAAACGTTGTTCCGGCACACTTGATTAAACCAAACATGGCCAACATTAAGCAGTTTATTACATGGGGGAAGTGAAATTGGTTTTGTTAGTCGTCTCTCCCCTTGTCATCATAATGGGGGAATGGACGGCTGAGCTGAGCGCCATGGAGCTGCTGCACGTAGTTATGATAAGAAAAAGGCAGTCAGTATTGGACTGTCCTATAGGAATTAAACATCATAAGACAACTGTGTAGCAAAGTATGTCATTTGGTTTGATACTGTATCAAAAATAACCATCAGCAGTGTGAAAAGTACCCAAAGGTCAACCTCGGGTGAAAGTTAAGATATGTTTAAATGTCAACCATACGAATAGTATTTGAGAAAAAGTCCTGAAGTATCTGACATTAAGTATAAAAAGTCATTTTCAAACATAAAAGTAAAAGTAAATTCAACATTTGCATATTCTCTACAAATGATCATCCTGATATTGATATTTGTCTGAATATGGCAACCATTATTGTTTTTTCATTTGATGGCAGATCAAATGAATAACTTTAAAAATGCAATACTCTGGCTCTGAATAACTAACGTTATAAATGTCCCCTCAAGAGATGGAGTGGAGTGAAAGTATAAAGTAGCTGAAAGTGGAAATGCTCAAGTAAAGAGAAGAACCATTAATGTACTTAGTTACATTCCAACAATGATTACAACTCATGTTGAATGAGAAAGTGCTTGCTGACTGTACCGACATCCTTTGTTCTGGCAGCACTAAGCTGAATTATTGCAGACCTTTTTTTTTTTAAATAAGTCAGAGGTTTGACGGTGTGAGCTTAAGTTCAAGGTAAATATTTGCTCAGCTCATGTCCTCAGACCAAACACCGCTCCATCTGACATGTCATGTGTCATTCAGGATGAGGTTTACTACTCCTCCAATTCATGCACATCTCCATTTATATCACTTCAGCACACATTACACCAAAGCCAGGTATGTCATCACATATTCATCTCCAATGGCTCCATGCAACAGCAACAGAACTAAACTACCACAGAATTCTGGTTGCAACATTTTGATTTTTTTTTTTTTTTTTTTTTATAACATTATCACATGCTTGGTTTGTTTCATACACAGATTTAATGGCTTCAGGAGATTTTCATTCCCAAAATGGTTGACAGATATTCCTGTTACAAAGCTAAACATGGCAGCTAAATGTAGTGGTTATGTAAGATGAAGATGTTGAAGGTTTGTTTAATCTTAATGTTTGCCAACACTGACTGATCTCTGTTTCACGTCATGATGCAATATGACAGCTGCAAAAAGGATTTCAGTGTTCAGTATAAGTTGAAATCTTACATCAATCTGTATGTAGGAAATGCAAGTGACTGGTTGAATTATGGAGGAGGGCATCAAAAAAACTGTGGTTGCACCAGTCACTGGTACTGTCGTGAGGCAAGACACAGTCGACATACTGTGTGTGTCAAACGCTACCATCTACTGGGTGGGAGCCCAGGGCAGGACAGAGCTCCTTGTCTCCACCGGCTCCATCTCAGATAGTTGTCGTCAGAAATACATGTCGGAATAAGTTAGCGAAGAACAACGCACCCGCGTACAACAAACAAAAACTACTCCTTGAATTGTCGCCTTAGAGAGCAGGATTTTCCAATCTATGTCATAACTGTATTAGTCCTATCGTCTGCCAAGGCGCTTAGCTCTGCCTCAACAAGCAATATCACAATACATAATTTAGCATTCACCAGAGAAGAAAGGAAAGGCCGGGGATGGAGGGGAGAGGACAGGAGAGGAGAGAAGCATGAAATCAGTTCACTAATCTCATGATGTGAGGAATCACAAGAAGTAGGGCTGGCAACATGACTCTCTTGCCAACTGTATTAGCATCACTTTACAGCCAAGGGAGCTTTTTTATCACGGTGCTGCGGTGGCCATGTTGCAGGAAAAAAAAACACCCTGGGTGCTGTCACAGTCATCTGTCACGACAGGATACGCATGAAAAAAAAAGAGAGAATAAGTTTTCTATTAATTTCTATTTAAAGTTGTTCTCATTAAGGTTATCCACTCAATTAGGCAAAATGATAAAAGTCAGATTGAACTACGTCTATAATCAGCTGACTCCATAATGATAATAAAAAGAGATGTAACTAAAATTTGAATGATCATTGTCTAAAGTGGCTAAATCATCCTGTGTACTGTTTCAGTTACACTTAAAGCAGATACGGTGCGCAATGTTAATGTTTTACTACTCAAAGCCGTACTTGTTTTCTCCAAGAGCTGTTGTTTGAAGGCCGTCATATGTTAATGTGCATATTAATCAAGTCGGCACACATTCAGTGACATTTATTCAGATACAAGAGAAAAGTAACGTGATTTGTTGCCCGCCACTTCTTTCAGAACTAATGTCAGCCAGCAAATGCGTGTTGAGTCGGTAAATCACTGACGAGGGTGACAAGTTTGATTTTCTAGAGAGAGGAGAAGAGAAGAGAAGAGAAGAGAAGAGAAGAGAAGAGAAGAGAAGAGAAGAGAAGAGAAGAGAAGAGAAGAGAAGAGAAGAGAAGAGATATATGACCTTCTCACATGGGTAACAACACAAGATAGATAGTATCTCCCTGTTGAATGCCCATTGTTCACATCCGAGATATCTGGTATTACTATGGTAATGCTATCAATTACAAACCAGGAGATGTATCCTTAATCCTGGAGATACGGAGCAGGCACATTCGTGAAACCACTACTGATGCTGCCATGCGTGGGCCCGGGAGATGTAGGCAGGCAACATCACCATGACAGAACATGTCAGCTGCATAACGATCACAGCACGTCCCCCATATAGCATCCTGCATTAAAACTACCATGTAGCCGCTTCCTGTAAGAGCGAGGTGCTTAAGAGACCTGTCGCTTCACAGGCGGAGGGAAGCGGTTTCAGCTGAGTTAAAGGTGAAGTTTCTCAGTCGCGCGAGGTGGAGAAAAGACGGGGGTCGCCGCTCGTCGTGTCACCAGTACTATGGATTCTATAATCTCCTGCTCAGCTTAAAGCCTTGTAGCTTCACCTAATGGGAAAAAGGAGAAAATGAGAAGTGTCACTCCGATGTGACTGTTTAAGTCAAGGGAGGAGCTTCAGGATGTTAAGGCTTTTAAATGCAATGCTTGTCTGACAGCGTCTCTAGCCCCCTTCATGACACTGACATTTTGACAATTTGGGAGTTGCTTTTGAAAAATGTACATCAGTATTTGCGATAGACAATCCAGCACTCCGACACAGTACCTCGCACAGCTACAGCTACTGGCTAAGTGTGCAGGGTCTCAAAGTCTCTCTGCCCTTTCCAACTGCCTTTTTTATTCAATAATTCATTCAATTCATTGCATTGAAAGCGTGAAGACATGCAAAAGGAAAATAATTGGGGACGTCAGTCACCAGGGAGGTGGTATAACTTATCCAAAATGAGATGAGGACGGCAGGGTTTCCACATTGGCAATTTGAAACAGGTAAAACTGCTGCATATGACCGCAGGTTAAAAGCATGGTGGTGATTTTACAGGGGCTTGTCAAAGCTATGTGCAGTAATAATTAGGGCTGGCTTTAGTTGAAAAATGTCAAATACTGGTACTAATAACTTGACTTTGATACCATTTACTTTTTGAGATACCAATTTTACTTTGTGTTTTTTTTTTTCCTGCACGCCTCGAGACAGCCAATCAGCAGCACTATGAGATCTCAGAGCAACAAGCAGGCAGTGTGCCGACGCTGATGAGACATATCCTTAGGAATTGAAACTTGCTATCAAATGACAAGACATTTTTGGATAACTCGTTGGTATGAAGGAAATTCGTTCAGTGCCAGTCATAATGGATCCTAATCAACATGTTATAAGGCCCAGGCTGGCATACAGTGATGCTCCCCTTAAAGCTAAAAGGCATCAAATATGAGGAAACTTGCATCAGTAAAGCATCATAAACCAGCTGGCATCCACTTCATATATAATAGTTCCAGGAGTGGCAGCTTGATGGTAAGTAATGCAGCATGTCAATCACTCCTTCAAGTAAATGTGTAGCCGTGTTTATGTTCTTCTTGTCTGTAGTCCTGGATACTTTCAGAAGCACTGAGTCACTACAGCAAATCACTGCCAGTTCTCAGTACTATACAGAGGTGGACTGCATAAGAAAATGTTGAGGTTACTTATCAATCAAATAATACCTTACCTTCACCCACTACAGTACAATTGAACGGCATTCAACTGGCTGGCTCTGACTTAAATTGTTGCAAATTGAAAGGAAATGTTTGCATGAAAAGAGTCTGCATGCACAAGCAATCTCCTCCATCTACGCCAACAAAATGCAAAGGAGTTCTGGGGAAATGTATTGCTCTCATCCGCAACAAAACCAAAACAGGAAACCAACTATCTCTGCCGCCATCACCGGAAAAACATCTCGAAGAAACTGTGATATGCTGAAATATTCACTAGCGCTCACTGCTCGCTCAGCAGATAAGATAAAGATCGATGGCGGTGTGGATGCCAGGCGCTGCACGAGCCTGGTGTGTGTGCGCAGTTGTTTTGATTCATGCAGCAGTGGTCATTTTCTTGATTGTGGCGTTGGTGTTATGAATACGGTGATTTTACGGCTCATAGACATGCCCTGTAAGTGATATCGTAGCTAGTGGTGCGTGTGCACTCGTGTCACTGGTGTTTTGGATTCACTGAGTGGCAGTCACCGTGGAGAAGACACATGCTATGTTGGCAATAACAGGGGTCACTCTCAATTATACCATCGCCGTTCTCAAGAGATTAAAAAGAAAGGAACGGGAGGAGGAAAAATACTGGATATGAACATTGACAGTTGTATTCTGAGTAACAGTGCAGCCGGCCAAAGGTCTTCAACTGCTGTCATGTTGTAACATCTTGAAGTGAAGTGGAAGGAAGACGTGGATGACAACATTGGAGTCAACAGTTTTGTTCTGCAAGCCTTGCAGGAAGCAGACTCTCGGACGTATGTCGCTGCTATGTCTCGCTTTGCATTCGTCATAAAATAAGTCCATATGGTGCACATGAATGCTATGTGGCAGGGCCTTGACCCGGAACATGACAGGCTTCAAAAGAGATTTAATAGCTGACGGTGAAGCTTCCACTGACCGATTTTCAAATGTTATAGTTTCAGAAAGGCTGTTTCATCTAATACGATGCCCTAATGCTTTTAGCCTTGATTTAGCGGGTCCTTACATCAAAATGTAAAACCAAATTCCGATGAAATACGGATAAATAAAAACTGCTCCGAGGCCAGTTTTGGTTTTTTTTTTCACTGCAGGTAAAATTAAGCTCATCAAGTACAGTGAGGGAGGATGCAAATACGAAGAGGAAACACAGAGATGGTCTCCCGGGATGTGACATTTAAGAACGAGAGCTGTGTTAATGACTGTGTTCATCTTCTATTTCATGGTAAAAATTTATCATCAAATGTGTAAATTGCCAAATCCAGCGTGACAATTGTACTGAGAAAAGGCCACAGGATATCCAGTGATACTTTGTTTCACGTCGTTTTCATACTGTGAGGAGGAGACAGTAGCAGTGGGCGAGAGCGTGAGCTGGTCATTGTTGGCCACTCCAGTTTGAGGGTCCACTTACAGTACGTTCTGATGGAGTATCATGACTTTCATATAGGCATCACAGTATTTCCATTGTGCTATTTTTGTGAGTCATTTTATCACAAAATTTGATTATCTAAGATTTATGGTTTGGGAGAGAAGGAATGGAATGCAACAAATATCTGTCTTTTTCAGATACTCTGGAGCACTTAGCGATGATGAATTAGTTCAAACAGGCTATTGAATGTTCTGATCGGGGGAAAAGAAGTTCAGCTTTTTAACTTCAAGCTCACCTTTTATAGAGGAATTCAATCAGTGATTGGGAGATTATCTATAGGGCTATTTATTATTACAGTGGCTTCTTTTAAATTTTGACTCATCTCCCTCCAAGCAAATTACAGGGCCACACCATGAAGATAATATTTTTCTGCGCCTTGTAAGTGACAGCAAATTAAAATTGTATAATTTTTAATTGGCAAGCAAGATGACTAATCGCAGTCATCATAAACAGCGATTACTAAATACAGAGCAGCATAACTTTTTATGCAGTGTTTCATTAAAACAAGTCTGCAGATGACACATTTTGCACGACATTCTAGATATGATGCATTAATCAATGATTTCCACATTCAGCCATAAATAATACTCTGATTAACATATCATTCATGTTGACAGAGCAGACTGTGGAAATAGAAAATAGCCTGCTGAGCTGGGGATTGCTGATTGATTCCCTTGTGAGGCAGCAGGGCTGACTGTATGTAACTGATACACAAATCAACCTGCATGTACGCATGTAATATATATACAGTATCTATATATACATCTATTACCTGCCTAGAATTCCTATTTTCACCAGTCTATTTCAGATATGCTGAAGACAGCAAGATCTGTCAGTTTCTCAACACCAGGACCAAGAAACACCTGTTCACCAGCCAAAAAATGTACCTGAATTTTTCTTGAAGCAAGGTCCAATTAGCAAAACTGAAAAGAAATACAGGCTGGTTTTATAATGTAGGTTTCATTAGACGGTCACAAATGACAGAAGTTACTGGGTGGTGGTATCAATTTGTCCTCAGTTTCGCAAAAGTAACAAGTTGTACGCTAGAAAGGAGTAGAAAAGGCATTTTGCCATCACTGTCATACAGACATGTTTCAGTGGTGGTGGTCTCAATTTTCTCATCTCACTCCAGACAAGAAAACAAATTGTATTTTTCTTTAATGTAAGAGCTGATTTTGACCTCACCTGTCACTCATCAGGTGAAATGGCACACGTCAGCCTTTTACATTCACATCTAGCAGATGCTTTTGTCAAAAGCGACTTACAATAATTCATACATACATTCATCCACTGATGGCGGTGGCTGCCATGGGAGGAGCCGACCAGCACATCAGGAGCAGTTTGGGGGTTCAGTATTTTGCCAAAGGACACTTCAACACGCAGACCAGGGGAAACGAACCAGCAACCGTCCGATAACAAGACACTGGTTCTATCCCTGAGTTACAGCCAACCACATTTGAAAAAAAGAAACAAAACGAACTTTACATACAACAATGCTTTTGAAACAATGTACACATTCCCTGGGCAAAATAAGAAAACTACTTGGTTTGCATTGAGTCTTCAGCAGGGATATCAATTTTGTGTTGACGTTGATACTCCAGTTTAAAGCCTCTGACGCTGTTACCGATGACATGCCAATATTATCGCGCATCCCAAACTTTTTGATCGTCCTGCACACTCAAAGCTGAACACAGCCACGGCTGATGCAGTTGACAGGCTACAGTAGATGCTGCAGCAACAACACCATAAAAAGACAAAGTTGTTAAGTGAGGCTGATGCAGTGGGCAGCAGTTGTTGGCCAGCTGCTCCTGGTGGGCTCCCAGTTGACAAGCTCCAGTTATACAAGTGTATTTCTATGTTTGAGCTATTCCACTGAGGTAAGGATGGGCAACATATTATATTATATTATATTATATTATATTATATTATATTATATTATATTATATTATATTATATTATATTATATTATATTATATTATATTATATTATTGAAGTGTGTTTAATAGAATAATTTGGTCTTTATTTCTTGGGCACACAGGGTCCATGAAATAATAATAATACATTTAACTAGATTAGAGTTTTGAAGTATCATTATATTACCTCGTGGCGTAATAATACGCAAAACCGCATCAGTATATAAATCATAAACTTATGAATACAGTAATTGGATACCACAGTTTGGGATATATAAATTACAGCTTCAACTTAACATTATATTACATCACATTATGACACAATTATAGGGTTACATAATATACATGGCGATCTAATGAGTGATATACTTTATACATATAAATTAGGTAATTAGGCAGCGCCATGGAGAGGTGGTTAGTGGATGAATAGAGCACCACAAAGTCGGGCTGGGTTGGCTGGCACCATTGACTACTGATCTACAAGCAATTATCCTTTTCCAATTTTCTGACCATAATTCTCAGGTAAAAGATCTATCCACTAATTAGTCGGCGCTTCCAGTCAAAGGCGCATTACCGCAGGCAGCAGACAGAGACAGGGACAGGGAGTGGATCGATCAGACAGACACACACACACACAGACAGACAGACAACCGCCAGCCGACTTAACTTGTGTGTTAAAAGAGAATTCCTCTAAAGTCTCCTTTTAAAGACTTCAGACGGAGAAAGGAGTCAGTCCGACCCCTTGATGCGAGCAGAAGGTAGTAAAAAAAAAAAAAAAACGATTAGCAGAAAAGGAAGCGAGGGGATGAGGAGGGAGAGGGCTGGAACAGGACACACAAAAGGAGATGAAGAAAAAGGTAAAAATGCAGGAGAGTGTGGAGAGGGTGCAGTTGGGAGGGAGACTGAGAAAGAGAAAATCACACTTCAGGACAGAGATAGAGAGCGAGCGAGAGGAAGGAGGCAAAAAAAAAAGGGACAACAGCTACAAAGGACGAGGCAGCGATAGAAAGATCCAGAAAGAGGAGAGGAGCAGGGGGAGAACATTATATCAGATCTGAGTGGAGGAAGTCATTCAGTTAAATTTAGCCGTCGTTTAGAAAAAAAGCTCTTCATGCCCCCT
Source organism: Acanthopagrus latus (assembly GCF_904848185.1). Classification (NCBI taxonomy): domain Eukaryota; kingdom Metazoa; phylum Chordata; class Actinopteri; order Spariformes; family Sparidae; genus Acanthopagrus; species Acanthopagrus latus. The sequence continues at coordinate 25,347,205 of NC_051042.1, forward strand.
AAACAGCTTCACACCAGCAGGCTACTGGATGCCACAAAAACGCCTGCTAAAATCGAAATTAGGAGAGGAGAGGAGGGGAGGCGAAAGAAAAGGGGCAGAAAGGCGAAGAGAGGAGAGGAAAGAGAGGAAAGAGAGGAGAGAAGAGGAGCAGGCTTGCTATGTGACACCTCTTTCTGTTCACTGTCTTAGTCAGTGCAGTGACGTCAGCTTTTTAACAGCATTGGTGTCAAATCTGGCCTCCCTCCTGTTTCTAGCGCCAGGAAGACAGCCTGAAAGAGATTATTAGACAGTAAATGTGGATTTTTCTTCATGTATATTCATGAGACACTTTCCTGTTTGATCGCCGCAGACTGCAGTGCATCTCGCAGAGGGGTGGACACACTATCAAGCACACACGTGTAACTTTGCACCAACGGTATGATGCCTAAACGTCCCGTCCCTCCTTCAGATAGCATGTTTTCCCTGCATGCTCGCCGCTCTGCACTCCCGCCTACATCAGAAAAATGGCATCAACATCAAAAGCAACAAACTGGAAATGATGGCAAAGCATTCTGAACAACAATTTATGATGAATACGAGAAGCATTTAATGGTCAGATCCTAACAATGTAGGCAACTGGTGTAACTTCACTGAAAGCCTCACAGTATCACCCGCTCAATGCCACTTCCTCCGTGTTCCTCGATTATTTGTGCAGACAAATGGAAAGTGGGGGAAAGGAGCAGTGTGATCTATTTCACTACCTGAATCAAACAGGACAAAATGAATGAAACTCATGCTTGATTTTTTTGGGAGATTGTTAATATAAAAAAAAAAAAAAAATCTAAAAAGGGATTCACAGATATCCGAAGAGGCACCTGTCTCCACATGGAGCCTTTTTACAGGAGAACAACAGAAATGTAACCACCATAGGAAGCACATTAAGTTCTTAATCATTGACTTTTAACTGCAGACGGAAAATTGTGAGCTTTACGCCTCATGATGCACAACATTAAGTACATTAAAGCCGAATGTGCAAAGACAAGGGAAAACAGTGTGAGTTTTTCCATCTAGATGCTATTTTATAACCTTTATAACACTTCTTCATGACTGGCACACCGGAACTATACAGTTTGTCTATTCGCATTCTAAACCCAGTCAGATTATGTTTTCGTCACGTGTTTGCCTGCCTTGTCCGTTTCTACATTTAAATTTTCTTACACATTTATAAAGGGCAAATACATTTTTTAATACAACTACAACCTCCCTGCTGGACTTTACCTTCTCACTCTGTTTGGAAAGGACTTAACTCTTCATGCCAATTTGCATTTATTCATTTGATTTTCAAATTGAACTTTTGCAAAATTGCAATCACTGCCACAATTGTGCAAGCAACAGGACCTTGAAAGCAGAGACCAGACTTCCCAATCAAACAAAAACGCCAAAATTGTGGTTTAAGTTGAATGTTAGAAACACCTTTGACTTTCTTGCAGATACATGCATGAATGACGTTCCCTTATTATACTGAAAACAAATGTAACTGCATTTAAATGCGTTATTGACAGGCTATAAAGATAACGTAATCAGGATACAAAACAAGTATGTAAGTAACTGTATCTGGTAACGTTTCAAAATGTATATCTAATTATATCACAGAGAAATTCAAAGGGGATTACAATCAGGATAACAAAATGAAAATAATAAAGAATGGTATACTAACCATACACATGTGCACACATGACAACATAAATGTCACACAACATCAGTCTGGTGATTTTTCTTTTATCTCGTCTTTATTTGCAAGCGTTTGGTCATGAGGTAATCCCAAATGATCTTACTTTAGTATCCTGATACTTGGATTGTGTTACAGGCAATTTGTAACTGTATCTGATTACATTTTTAAAGTAACCCTCCCAACCCTTGTTATTGGTCAAATACAAAGTATTATTTCTGGAAATCCTATTCTATATTCAGTCACATTTCATTTGACTAGAAAATCCAGCATTCAACAAATGTTCCATTCTTTATGACTGGAGAGACTGGTGCATTATGGGCTGTTTGCTGGTTGTTTGTTACCATAATGCTGCGAGGCTAGCGGGTAACGTCAAGTCCATTTACAGCGAGTCTCTTAGAAGTCCTCAGTCTTCCCAGTTTAACCAGAGGGGGTGTTAAACTGTTAAATAGCTAATGAACATATTTTGAAAAAAATGGAGTCTGAAGTGTTGACGGCTGCGATTGACCTCGTCTTCATTACAGATTGAAAAAAAGGCGACGCTCGGCTTTGATCCCTCACATGTCGGGTCTTAATGTACGATCTCACTGCTGGTGTCCTTATTAAGCCGTGTGTGTTGATATCTTATCATCATCCTTATTCAAACTCTGTCTTCACGTGGCAGCCTGTTCCTGCATGGGTGTCAGTGCGTCCTGGGCACATAACTGTGCTGTAAGCTGCTTTGGCACTTGCAGTATGCAGCGCCATACTGCTGCAGCTAAAGCTAAGTCTCGGAGAGATAATGGCTTATTGTCTGCTTCCCCTCAACCATCAACAGATTAGAGGCATGTAGACACGCAGGCTCTCCCTCTCCCTTTTCTCTTTATTTCTCTCCTTCTCCTCCCCTGTCTTCTTCTCCTCGCCTCCCTCCCTCTCTTTACACTCCTCTTATCTCATTTCTCTTCTCCATAAGCCGTCTCACTCTCTCTCTCTCTCTCTCTCTCTCTCTCTCTGTGTCCTTTCACACCCCACCCAGCACCCCGTATCATTTTTAAACATGTTCTCTCTATTTTCAGACATCATCTTCTTTTCTCCTCACTGCCAGAAAAAACACAAGAAAAACTGCAGCGTCAGCCCAGGCCGCCCCACCACCACCATCACCACCGCCGCCGCCGCCGCCACTACACGCTCACCCCCACCTCCCCGCGTCTCTCTTTTCTGTGGTACCGTCCGGAGAGCTGTTTATAATACCAACAGTGGCTGTGATGTGGGCCATCTGACATTTAGACAAACGATCTACGGAAGCGGCCTAGGAAATACCGAGAGGAGAATATGAGAGGAGAGAGGCGTGAGGAAACGAAACGGCAGACAGAAAACAAGAAAGAGGGGTAACCGATAGCGAGGCAGAGGTGCAGAATTGTGAAAAGGGTGGAGGAGGAGACAGTCAGAGAGACTGAGAGGAATATTGGCAGAGAGGCAAGAGAGCAGCAAAGGAAGAGGATAAAATTGAGCGAGAAAATAAAAGGCTGCTGGGGAGAGAGGGGGAGTGCCGGCGAGCACAAGTGGAGAATGAAGAGACGGAGGAGAAGAAGAAGAAGAAGTAGATAGAGGGCAGATGAGACTGTGACAGGAGAGTTATTTCAGTGGTCATGAAGACATCTCAATGAAAATGCCAACAACCTAATCAAAGGACTCGAAAGGGCAGAGAGAGAGAAGCACGGACAAAAGTGGGGAGGGGGAATGGTGGAGAAAGTTGATGAGCAAGTGGAAGGACAAAAAGGGACGGAGGGAGGGAAGGATGGAGTGACGTGGAGGAAGAGGAGGAGGAGGAACAAGAGAAAAGGAAAGAGGGGAGAGAAGGAAGAAGGAGCAGGGGTATGATATATAACAAAAAAAGAGGAATCAGAGTCACGGATGAAAAGACGAGAAAAGACATGAGGCGAGAGAAAAAGGGCAGAGGGATGAAAGTGGAGGAAGGAGAGGGAAAGAAAAGAGGGTTGAGGGAGGAAGACGAGAGAGTCGCTTTGCTTTTCTGACATTCAAGAAGCGCTACTTGAGACTCCTCATAGAAGCAGCTCATTGTCTAACGTGTTGAAGATGTGCTGAGGGGACCTGATGCCGTTCTCTCCAGCGAAATGTGGCAGAATCAGAGCAAATTTAAGTCGGGGAACATTGCTACGAAAAAAACCCTAAAAACTTTAACTAGACTGAAGAAACAAAGTCAGAGTATCATAATTGCTCGTGTTTTTTCCGAGCGGGAATTAGGACAGAGGCGGCAGACGGACGGAGAAGCTGTGTTATTTAGCCGTCATTTGTCAGACAGAAGTAAGCGATTGCCGTTGTTCAGATTTAATGGCCTGTAAAGGACACTGCAACATCAATTTTCATACAGCTGTGTGCGTTTGAGAGCAAAAGAGAGTGAACGTGTGAGAGAGAGTGAGTGTGTGTGTGTGTGTGTGTGTGTGTGTAGTGCAGAGTGTGTAGCTTATATTGCTAAAGCTGGAGACAGTCTTGGAGCCTTTTTACTACCTTTCCTTTATTATTTCCTTATCACACTGCTTAAGGCCTTCCCTCCCCCCTCCTCCTTCTCCTCATCCCCCTCACTCACTCCTCCCTTACCACTCCTCTCCATTTTTTCTCCCAACCGTCTCCCTGCCTCTCCCTCTCCGTTATTGCTCAGTTTAACTTAGAGATATCAGTATGGCATGAAAACCTCAGAGCTATGGTTTTAAATTGTTTGACTCTCTCTCTCTCTTTTCAAACCTCATTTGATGAATTGTTTAAAATGTTGCTATTGCCCCTATGTTATTTAATTTAGTTTAATATGGATCAATTTGATTTGATTTACTTTGATTTGATCCAACTGAATTTCTGTGAGTAAAAATCCCACTATTTACCCCAAGGAAGGCACAAGGAAGCATTGGTAATAAAGCACATTGTGGTATTTAATGGAAACAAATAAAAACCTAAATTTAACAAGAAACAATTTAACAGCCATTATGTGCTCAGTACGTTTCTTGGCCTTTGGACCCTGGAAACTCATTCCAAACCCTTTGTTTGTGGAGTTTAAACACAATTAAGAGCCCTTGCTCTTCATTTATCTCTCCATCTGCTCCCTCTCTTCTCTCCTCCTTTCCTCACCTGCTCTGCCACTACGAAGCATCCTTGTAAAAAAGCCTTCAACAAATCAGCATTGCCTCAGTCAGTCACTTAGCCAGCCTGTAACATAACCAATCAGCCAGCAAGTCAATCAATCAACTTAACAACCAGACCATCATTTAGTCTGTAAATCAAAGTGACAGTGAGTCAGTCAGTCAGTCAGTCAGTCAGCGAGCCTGCTGGCCAGTTTCTCACCTCCTCCCTCCCTCCTCTCCCACTGTCTTCCCTGTAGGTCTGTGCTGCAGTGGCACATAGTGAGCCACGGGACCTTTTCAGCAGCGCTCCTGTGATGTTAGTTTCCACAAGCTAACATCTATTAACACCCTCCCGGTTTCTCCTCTCCCTCTTTTCCAATCTGTTTTTTTTTCAGGCTGCCCCCCCCGGTCTCCCTCGCTTTGTGTACCACGGGATCATTTTTTGCCGTGTCCTTACGATGTAGGTTCAACACTGCTAGCGACCATTACCGATCATTAAAAATAGATGGAATAAGAACGATGCTACTGGAGCAACGATAGCCTGTGGCTAATGCATTTATACCCAGACATACTCACAAACACACGCGCACGCACACACACAGTTCAAGATGCATAAACACAGATTTACACACAAACATGCCAGCTGTTAATGTGGACACACACAGAAGTCTACCAAATACGCAGGCGAGAGAACACACGAACACATACAAACACACACACACACACACACACACACAGGGTTGCAACAATAACCATCGCCTCACTGACAGCCACATGCATTGTATGTCTGTACTCCATGCTGTGTCGGTGCCCATGTGCATGTACAGATGCACAGCCTTCATGGAAACAAGCGGCTTAAAACGTCTTTACATGGACAAACTCATACAAGCAAATACGCCCACTCCCGCAGATGTGTGTAAACAAGCGAACACTAATAGACATCCATAAACACATTTAAAACCAACACATTCACTTTCAAGTTGCAACACTACATTATTATGACACACAGCTTGTACAGCTTTCGCATGGTTGCACTCAGAAAAGTTGTGTGCACACACATGATGCCTACAAAAAGTGGCACACACATACACACACACACACACTTTTAGCTTACGCATGGACATTTACACGTAAAAGGGCACCCAAGCACAAAATAATCCCCTCACTACTTCCCCCCTAAAACACACACACGCACACACACACAAACACACACACACAGATCTAACCCTAAGCACTTTTCTCTTGAAGGCCAAGACAAACACCGACACTCACAGACTGTTTATTCTTTAAAACGATTCATCATCTGCCGACTTTTCAACTTTTTACAGATACAGCACAACAACAATCACACTTTGGAGAGCAGTGAACCCGTTAATGTGAGTGACAGCTGCATTAAAACACTGGACCGCTCAGCAGATAAGTGGAGTACACATAATTTGACTAAAAAGACAGGGAAAGATGGAGGGAGATGGGAGGTAGTAGAGAACAGAGACAGAGACACTAATAAACAATCTGAACCCTTTGCCAACCGGGAGAGTAATTATTACTGTGGCTCTATGTATTTCTTCCTGTGTGTCTCACTGTCTCGCTCTCTCCCTTAAAATCACATTAATGGATGAAAGTAGCTTCTGCTGCTGCTGACTCGTCGCTTTGAAATGGAAATGTAACTCATTGGCTCCATATGTAGAGCGTGCATACACACACACACACACACACACACACACAAACACACACAGTACACCACACACACGCACACACACACAGCGTAGGTGTGCCGCAACACTGGTAGCAAACACACACACACCAACGCACACACACACATTATGCCCTTAAACCATGGAACTAAGTGAGAAAAACTGAAATAACACTAATGTAACATTAACAGACACATTAGCCTGCTTAATGCTAGCCCGCTAGCCAGCCATTAGCCTACAGCTTATAGAAAATGTCATGCTAACAAAGAGGCGAAGCGGAAATAATAAAATAGCAAAAAGTGCCACATTAACAGATACTTCAGCCATTACATTGAGTGGACAGCAGCACCAGACCAGAGGATACACGGGTTTAAATCTGTAGGGTGCAACAGCAGATGGACACTAAAAAAATTAATAAATCTCCATACTATTTTAAGTATCCTTGAGCAAAACACTGGATCCCTACCAGCTCCTACCAGCTGACCCTGCACTCTCTTCAAGAAGTGATTTTCCCTACCTGGATCGGTAATTACCATATTACTTTTATCTGTGTTATTTTAGGCTGCTAGCCCTGGGATACACCATAATAAGGAACAGTTTTTAGATTCAGACCGACAATGGCACCGCCGTTAAATGAAAATGCAACGTCCTCATTCATTTCAGTGAGACCTACTCTGTCTGCTGCTGACGCAGTGAGGCCACCGCTGCAAAGGGCTCCAACGCAAGAGAGAGAAAAGTGGGGTGGTCCAGAAAGAAAGTTGCTGATGTATCCTAAAGTTCATTTGAATATGATTCATTTAGATAGCTGAGAAAAATGTAAACAAAGGAAACTTCTAAAGGATTTGAAATGAAACAACGGAATTCAGCAAAGTGATTCCTATATATACCACCTTGATTGTAAAACCTTTCCTCAAAGCCTTCCTATTTGTGATAAGGCTTCAGAGCCCCTC